>NW_010558289.1:0-18072 GCF_000687285.1 Phaethon lepturus | reverse complement strand
CGCTTCCGGCCACTCACGCATGCGCGCAAGAACGGGGGAGGGGGCGGAGTGGCTTTGGGCTGGCCCCGCCTCGTGCCGCGCCCTCCCGGCGTCAGGCCACGCCCCCTCCCTCTCGCAAGCCGCGGGGTCGGTGCGAGGCAGGAGGGGGATGCGGGGGAGGACAGCGCAAGTCCGGCATCTGCTATACCAAAATCACGGCGCAATATGAGAATTTCGGCCCGCCCGCCTTTGAGCTCGAGCACGATTTGTCGTTACTGATGGCTTGCTTTCGTCGCGCGTCTCGCTCACGGAAGGATGCTCTCAGCTCACCGGCTGCACGGCAGACGGAAGATGAATCTAGACAATAATGAGATCTATAAACCCTGAAAGTCGCACAAGTCAGTACTTGCTTTGGGCACTCCGGATTTACCAAATCCGTGATGGCGAATAACGAGAAATATTTTTTACCTTGAAGGTAATCAATACCGAATTATAATTAGCATCTTTTCTAAATGCCAGATAATTGGAGTTTGACAATATGGATCATTCAGTAGCCCTCGGCACTGCTTTCCTTTCTTTTGTTGCTGTATAACATCTCTAGGAACTTTTCAGTAGATCGCAGTGGAGCGGGAAACACGCAATGTGATCAATAACATCTTTGAAAAAATTGCCAGCACCCCTTTCGAAATGGTGAGATTTGAAAACTCAGTACTAATTGCTATGGCCTGCCAGACATGGACTGCTGCATTTAGATCTTGAAGTGTCTCTCTTCTTGACTGCGTAAAGACACGGTCTTTCTTGCCAGTCCACTCCTATGAAACTGCTATAATTGACACTCGGGTTTTTTGTCAATTATCCTTTTCTCTGTCCTCAACAAATACTAACACATCGCTTACATTTTTAGACCATCATTTGGAATCTCTCTGCATTTGAGTGGTTCCCCTTCCTGGGTTGCACAGACGTAAAGTCGTTCCTCATTTTCAGGCCCATCCAAAACTTGTGTCTGGCTCCAGTTTGCTCGTCATCCCCACCCCGCACCAGAGGTTGAACTCTTGCCCTGATCCATTTGCAGTTCAGAGCCCACTCACTCCCTTCCTTAAATCCTTCCGAAAGGGTGGCTTCACGCTTTTTCCCGCGCCGCCCTTTACTTTTAGGTGGGGCTGCCTGTGACTGTCCCATCACTTCGCTGCGTCCCGTCAAATTCCTCATTAAATCCCTTCCCTCGCTCTCCGCAGCTGCAAGCTGCTGCCTGCGGGTACAGCCGCTGGGTCAGGGATCACCTCCGTGAAGTCCTTCGCACAAAAGGACCTAAAGGTCGCACACGCAACTGGGACACGGGTAACTGCATAGATCTAACGAGCAGATGTTCTTCTGCCTGTCTCAACTCCCCGTGCCCGACCAGTGGGATCGGGCAGTGCCCATGCCTGATCCCCCTCACAAAGGGAGCCCTCAGACTTCCCTTTTATCCGGTAACGAAAAAGCACACCCGGAGTTCAGGACACCTGGATTTCAATCTCCCTTTTTTATCCACGAGGATCAGAGCCTGCAAAAAGCCTTGACCTCAGAGGCTAGGATATATTTGGCAGCGGGGTCCGTTCAGTCCCTGTGGCTGCCCGACTTTGTGTGAAACTTAAGTACTGCTTGAGCCATGGGGAGGCAGGGTTTGGCATACCACACAAAAAGAAATGGAGGAACCAGTAACTGATTATCTGATGAGGGCTCGTTATCTTCCCTACCTCTCTTATATCTCCTAATTATGACTGTTTTCCTAAACTGTGTAAGAAAAAGAAGCGGTAACAGACAGAGGTTCACTTGATAATAAAAACCACAATGGAATTATCTGGGGAATGACAAAATATCGGTCTATATTAAATAATCCAGCTATCATTTTCCCTGTGGGAAGATTATCTGACATGCTTAAATTCCCATGCACATCACAATAACAGTATGTTTTATAAATAGCTTATTTCCAGTATGTCTCTCTTCAGTTGAATCTGAGAAGATCAGTCCAGTAATGTCAGCAGGTAAGAATCTCATGCTTTGATTCACAATGAAGGATTTGAATGAGTGTTTGAAATAAGAACTAAACTAAAATAGATATGATATTCAGTCAACAGATTTAATGTATTTTATGCATTTGTAGCTATAACTTACGACCATTTCTGTTCCACGATGAGAACCATCAAGCTCAGCAATTCTTAATTTCTTGGATGTATCTTTTTATTAGTTATATTTTTCCATTTATGATATCAATGACGACAACAAAAATGTAAAAAAAACTCTAATGGTCAGTTCCTGTTCTGGATTACTGTGCTAGTTCAGGAGAAGAAAGTCTTTGCTAAATATAAAGCACTGTTCAGGACTTCATAAGGTTAAGTATACTAACCCAAAATTAAAAAGCAAGTGACTGTAAAGAGCACTAAATATTAAGGAAAATGCAGTACTGTGCAAATGTGAAATTGTAAAAACAATTCTATGCTGCAAAAAGCAATTAATCAGTTCTAGGCTTCGACAAGTATTGTTAACCTATGGTAAAATAAATCCATAGTCTGTTGATCAGCAGTTGCTGAGCACCCTGTTTCCATAGTTGGCAGAACGTTCTCTGGACAGCAGAAGTCCTGGGATTATGAGATTTTAATACAAGTACTTTGCACTGATCACATGAGAGATCTTCGTCTGAGGAACAGAATAGCTTTTTGTAATATTTGGGAAGGAATAGTGTAGAATATGGTGTACTTATGAGATTAGATCTGAACATGAGGGCCTAATTTTGAGAGAACAGTCTAAATACATGTGATTGTGTCAGACGTGGCTCTGCAGGCGCAGAAGGTTGGGACTCAAACAAAAGATTTGCTTTATAGCCATCTATGCTTATGGGCAAGCACATTCAGCAGAAGTACAGAGCAGAATAACTCGCTTCAAGCTCAGCAACAAAAATGGGCTTTGAGGTACTGTTAAAACTTCCGCTCCTTCCTCTTTGTGGGAAAGCCTTTGGCTGTTGGAACTGAGCAAACATGACTTCTAGCTTGCTTGTGATGACTGAAATCGGATAGATGTCCATTACCACACCTAACTTAGGTAGAGTATCTGACAGAAAAAAATAATGGAAGTTGAAAATTAAATGTAGACGTATACAGCTCATCTTAAATCTGTGTTTACTAGGTTAGTTAGGTTAGATTAATGGATTTTGTTAGACAAATGTGTACAGTGCTTTTAAGATTAAAAGTTGCTGTAAATATATTTACCAGTTGTTAAATTTTTCAACTTGGGCAGTGTTTTTCTGTTCAGGGGAAAAAAAGTAAAATAAAGAAACTTGTGTTCCAATGAGAGAGACAGAGAGAAGGAGAAACAGGTAAACAGAGGGAGAGAGAAGGAAAGAAAGTAAATCTGACAACTTAACTGATCAAAAGATACATAAGAGACAAAAAGATTTAGAAAGAAAATTTCATGATTCATGATGTAAGCAACCATATTGCACTCCTACCCTGATTTACATGCAGAGAGCGGGCAATTGCTGGCTTGTAAGCTGGACATCTGCACTGGGCAGTTAAGTAGGGTTTGTAATAAAGGATAGAATGAGAGGCCATGTGGATCAATATAACTCATTTGGGAAGAGTAGCACAGATTATGTAAAAGAAAGTCCTGTTTTGTAAATCTCTAATGAATTTTTCAAGTGGTCAGCAAGCATGTAGATAAGAGTGATCTAATTTATACAATATAATTGAATTTCCCATCAGCTTTTGGTGAAATCCTTAAACAAAGTCTTTTAAGGAACTAAAGCAATTGAATAAGGGGAGAAGTCCTAGACTGAATAAAGAACTGATTGCCAGATAGGAAATGCAGGATAGGGGCAAACAATTCTTGCAGGGCAGAATCATCCCCAGAGGAGTTCTGCAGGGAAATGGGCTGAAAATTGTGCCATTCAGTGTGCTCATAGATGACCCAGAAAAGAGATGAGATGATGCAATCAGAAAATTGGCTCATGAGAAAGTTATTTGGTGGAGTAAAGATGAATACGGGTTGTAGGAAACTGTAGAAGGACCTGAAAAGGCTTGGTGGCTGGGCAACAAAGTGTCAGAAGAAATTCAGACAAATAATGTAAAGCCACGCACATAGCAAGCAAAAAAAAATCCTACTTTCACATGGGGATTCATGGCCTTTTGACCATTACTGTACAGGAACAAGACTCGAGAATCATAACAGAAAGTTCCATGAAAACATCAGCTCAGTGCTCAGCAGTGCTCAGAAGTCATATGGAGAGTTCGGAATTGTTAGGAAGGGAACTTGCAAACAAAGTAGAAAAGGTCATCGTGCTACTTCATAAATCCACAGTTCACCCCAACCTTGAATAACGTGTGCAGCCGGTTCCCTGGAGTAGACCTGGAAAAGAGTCAGAGACGGGCTGCCAAAGACGACTGTAGATGTGAAATGGCTTCTGTACTAGGGAAACATGAATAGACAAAGACTTTTCAGCTTGAGAGAGAGCCCACCGATGAGAGCTATGACCAATATTTTGCTGTGTCTACAAAGCCATGTGTGATGTGGAGGCCAGACTGTCTTCTGGCACAAAAACTAGGGGCCATCAAATTAAAGCCAACAAGGAGACAGCTGCAAAAAGAGGTGATTTTTGTCATGCGAGGTTCAGCAGCCTTGTAGAGCTATTTGCCAAAGGACGCTAGGGACAGCAAAAGCTTAGCTGGATTGAAGGGGAAATGGGACAAATGCTTGGCAAAGAGTCAGAGAGAGGTAGACAAACCACACCTGGCTCAGGAAACCCCATGAACTGAAGGTAGTTCAAGCCCAGGAGAGTAGTCGCGAGTGGTCTCATCCATGTTTTTCTTGTCCTCGCTCTTTAGCGTTTGCTTCTGGTTAGATGGAGCCTTTGATCTGAATCTGTGTGGTTACTGCTATGAGGTCCTGCCTGCCTGAATTGTCAAAGAATGGCCTGTGCTGCGTAGGATGTTGACAGATTGCATAGTGGTTTCTTACCAAGCAGAGCATTAAAAGGTTGATTTGAGACTGTTTGTGTGGCCTTCAGGTCTGGAAAAAGCTCAGCTCACTGTTTTCTTATTTGGTGGTACGCGTACTCCAGATAAATGACTCTTCCAGTATAATATGGCACAATGCGGTGTTTAGGATTAATTACTGAAAGTGATTAATATAGTCACTTTTTCTTCTCAGAAATATGAAAAGCGACAAATAATCCATCTGTTTGTCCATCTCTGGAACTGTGATTCTCCTCTCAGCTCCTATTTTCTGCTGCTGGTAAAGTGAAAGAAGTGAATAAAGAAAATACATCATTGGAACTCAATGTGTTTTATGTTTTCTCTCCTTTTGTCTTTCTCACTTTCTACCTTTGACTTTGTTACTATTTTCTACTCCATGATTCTATCTAATGCACCGATCACTTCTTTCTCATTCTGCAGACCCAGAAACAGAGGTTGACATTTCAGGTCATTAACTGGGAGCATCACTTGTCTAAGAATTCCATTTTATGAGCCAGTTACCCTTCTTTGTTTTAATTACAACAGATGATAAGCAAAAGAGAAGTGGGGAAGATAGATCTGAGCAGCACAGAGAATATAATTTACCTTGTCTTGATATATCAGGCTCATAGTATTTATGTTTAGGATGTTTTTTGACTGACTCAGACGCATGCTGTATGTTCACATTTTACTGCATAAAAATAATGTGATACAATAAAATAAATTTTAAAATCCCATTATTCAGCTGAATAGGAGGTGTAATTATAGTTTCCATACAAATTTGGTATTTAGCAACTTGCTCTTTAATGACTTGAAATAATACTCCTCTTACCACAAATTAGCAGGATGATGCATTTATGCATCATGTTGGATCTCAGCCTTACTGAAATAATCTAAATTTATTTATCTAAGAAGCAGCAGGATCAGGATTTTGTTCATACAGTAATTTTTGCTCTTCCAAGTCCTGTAGATCTGGAGATGTTCTGGGACCTGATCCAAAGATAACTGAGCCCCATGAAACTCTCTCTTTTGATGGTAAAGGATACTGGATGACAGAGTCTGTTCTCACAACTCTGGCTCCAGGGAGGTCAGCAAGACACAGCAAAGGACTTACTTACATATATGTTTCGGGACAGAAATATTAGTTCCATAGTGTAACGACAATTCATCTAGATCTGCAGTACTGAAACCTTTTATTTCATAGTACCCTTAATATCCATAAAGAATTAATTCTTAATTTTGTTTTTAAAAAATATGCTGAGAAATCAATGGAATTATCTGGTTCTTTCCCCTGCAGTATTAATCTTATTCATCAGACTCAGTTTATATTGCATCCATATTGCTGCCATATGTCATTTAAAGCAAAATTAAAATCTGTTCTTCTGAAAAGCAGAGTGGCTTCATGTGATTTTTTTTTCCACAGGTGTGAGAAATATGTATATATATTGTACTCTTAGAGAAATATTCTTTTCATTACATAATACCAACAAGGAAGGCTGATTTGCCTATTGCTGCCTTTTTTTTTTTCTGCAACTCAGAATTAGTGCACTGTATTTAAAACTGATACCATTTTCATTACCAGAGATGCAGGAAAGAATCATAGAATAGAACCATGGAATCGTTAAGGTTGGAAAGGACCTCTAAGATTGTCAAGTCCAACCGTCAACCCAACACCACGATGCCCACTAAACCATGACCCAAAGTGCCACGTCTACACAATTTTTGAACACCTCCGGTGATAGTGACTCCACCACCTCCCTGGGCAGCCTGTCCCAATGCTTGACCACTCTCCCTGTAGAGAAATATTTCCTAATATCCAGCCTAAACCTCCCCTGGGGCAACTTGAGGCCATTTCCTTTCATCCTATTGCTAGTTACTTTGGAGAAGGGACCAACACCCACCTCACCACAGCCTCCTTTCAGGTAGCTGTAAAGAGCGATAAGGTCTCGCCTCAGCCTCCTCTTCTCCAAACTAAAGGCATAGGAATATCCCAGGCAGTAAGGTTTACTAAGACTCCCAGCCCACATGTGTGCTAGCAAATGGAATGGACCTGAGACCATTCTCCAGCACTGGAGTCCACCTGGCATGGAGCAGCCCTTATTTGTATTCCAACTCCTGAACTGTACCTGAAAGCAATTCTGGAAGAATATTGGTGGTCCGGATGAAAAAGCTGGCTGGGTACCTTTGTAACAGTTAAACAGCACGGATGCCTGTGTTCCTGCATTTGTGCCCATCCCTGGCACTTTTCATTTTTGTAAGGTAGATCTATTATTCATAGTGTACAAGAAAAAGGAAGTAATGCCCACATGGGTTCAAACCAGAACAAATCAGAACAATTAGTTAGCATTCATAGTTACACCCTGTGGTGAAAAGCCTTTAAACAACCATTTTGCGCAGAGCCGTGGTTACAGCCAGCATGGAGCTACTGGCACCGTTTCCTCGGGGCTGGGAGCAGTCCTGGGGCTTGTGCGGACGCCGCGCAGGAGAGGCTGGAATCAGCGAGCACCCCGGGGTTCAGCCCGACCAACATGAAGGGTCCCACGCTCACCAGAACAGCCCGCAAGCTGTGCCAGCTGGGACCGCCAGGTCTTCCCAGCTGCCGCTGAGCTGCTCCGGCTCAAACCCACCGCGGTGCAGGAGCGCACAGGCAGCTGCCGGCGCGGCGACTGCCGGACCGCGGGGCGACAGGCTCCAACGCGGAGCTCCTGCACCCATCCGGTCACGTGGACACGCTGGGCACGGTTATAGCCAGCCGGCTCTCTGGTATACCCCTGCTATGTCACGGCGTTCCCTCCTGAACGGCACCGCGAGACAGGCAGGCATTGAGCTGAAGACTCTCTACTATTCTTTGCGGGGGGGGTGTCAAGTAACTCTTCAATTTTAAACTTATTCTTCACACTCGTGTGTGTTCACATCCCACCCTCTTTACAATCTGCCTGCATTGCTGGGAAAGATACTTTATTGTTCTTGTCCAGCATCCAGTCTTTAAATACTTACTTTACTTACAGAAGTTGCCTGAGAAAGACTCTAATTTATAGCTATTGATTCTTTCCACACCTCTGTCTACCTGATGAAGAAATGCTTTGTTGTCCAGTTAGTTTTGTTCTGCGATATCTATTCCGTGCTTTAATCAAATAATTGGATCGTTTCTCAGACTTCTATATGATAAATTAACCACACTGAACTCTTTATATCATTTTCTTTAATGACATTCAGCTTTTTCAGTGTTTCTATTTTTTCAATAGTATCAGAAAAGGGAAGATAACCTGCACATTGAAATCTGGTATTGGTCTCTGCAGAGGTATTGGCCCCTGTTCTCCCATGCACTTCTGAAAGGGAGCTGCAAGTTCTGCCTGATCTCACCTTGCCAGGCACATAGTGTTTGCCAGAGGATGGAGAAACAGAAGACACTAAATGTCCTAGGGGCCATGACAAAGATGACTGATCATACACAGGTAGGGAACAGCCTGCCCTGGTGCCAGAAAAAAGCCAAGGGAAGAAGAAGGGACCATCTGTTCTAAGAACAGGAGGAAATCAAAACTGATTCAGGAATTGTTTGGTCCCCTGTCTCCTCAAGACCTTGGTGCTACCGGGTTGACATCAACCCTTCTACTCTCTGTCTTCTCTTTGCCACCAGAACCACAGTGGCAGATTTGCTCACAGCCTCCTTGGACGGGTACTACAGGAACAGGGATGAGACCTTGGCCAAGCTTACCCAGAAGTCTGGATAGATCCTCTTCTGATTTTCACATATTTTTCTCCTTTTGCGTTTCATGTACAAATGCCACCACTGGCTCAGAGTCCAAGAATATATGTGATTCTTGTGGCAAGATTTGTGAGGATGGGTGCAGGTAGATGAAGACCCAGTTTAAACCACTATACATCTCTGTGGCTATGACTATATGCCATGAAAGTGAAGTAAACACTCCGCATTTGTCAGCCCTCCTCCTCACTGGAAAGTATCTGTCCATGTTTGGCAGTGGGTGAGAAGAGACCAAGCCAGGAAGCTGGTAAGAGTGGTCCAGCCTTGGAGAAGGAAAGAGGTTATCTTCAGGATGCAGCCCCTGCCTTCCCCTTCCCCTGTTCTCCTGTGGTCACAGGGAGAATGACATTTGAGCATCCAGCTCACGCATGCAGTCACAACGGTGCTGGGCCTGCCATGTCCCTCCCAACCTGGATCTCCTTGTAAGCCAAGTCCCACGCTAGGCATTAGCTCCCAGATCCTGCTGTGTGGATCGTGGGTGGAAACCTCTCAGAGGCTGGCATTTGAAGCTGAGGCAAAATGTTGTTTGGGCTGAGGGAAAGCAGGTAAAAGCCAGAAATTATAGTGACAGTTTTCAAGAGACTGTCTGTCTTACATAGGAAAGGTACCAGTTTTACCAGTGTTCATGGAGGACTCCGCATCTTGTATGTGATTGGTATCATAGAGGTATGGAGACAGCGTCTAGGAGTAGAGGAAAGGGAAAGGAGGCCAATCCTATGCTGGATTATTGCTGCTATGCTGCTGAGCATTAGTTCAGCATCAGGTGTGCTCATGTGGCCTCTCTGGATTTGGCAACCCATTGCTAATGGTAGTATCAGGCTTGGTGTTACAAGCAGCAGAAGCACGCCTTGCAAGAAAAAAAGTCTGAAATGGCCAACCAGCATTTTTGTGTAAGGTGCAATGAGAATATAAAGTGCACATTGGGGTCTTGCCAGGTGTTACCACCTCATGAATGGCTGGGCAAATGACTACACCACAGAGACTGCAGACGTTCAGGGATCAGTCTACACATGTATCTGAAAATGGCTGCAGCGGGTAAGCAACACCTGGTAGAGCAGAGGTACACTCAGAGGTCATGAAGGCTGATGTCAATGGGTGAGAAAGAGACCTTGGCCTCACTGCAAAAGAAAGACTGAGGCATCACAAGTCAGGCAAACTGTGAAAGCAGTAGTGTTGCATGTGATTCTGCTGTGACAGCCAGGGATGACTCAGTGGTTGTGTTTAGAACAAGCATGATCCATCACCATTGTTGTGTCTGTGGTTTAGGTCTACAACAGACCTAATTTAATCTGCTATGAAGGCGTGTCTTAAACCCAAAATTTTCTGTTTCTATTTCCCATATCTTAGTCTGGAAACAAGGATGTCCAGGGTCATCCATCCTGTCTCAGACATCCAGATAAAGCACTATTCTTCAGAAAACAAAGAAGTTACTGATTTCTTCTAATACAGTTAATTGCAACATCAGCTCTCGGGAGCAACTAGATATGAAACAGCCAGCTGATATTTGCTCTGCAGTAGAGCCATTCCAGTCCTGGTGAACATCTTCTGAAGTTCACAGCAGCCCAGTGACTGTGGTACCTCCTGGTGCTTCCAGGGCTCAAACACACGTTTGCTCCTACTGTCCTCTTGTAGAGGATGTTGCAGGAGAAAGTGCGTGTTGTTGCTAATCCTAGTAGAGACAAGCCTCCATCTTTTGTCTGGCTAATGACAAACCCAGCACGTGACCTAGAACTATGTATACAGCTTCTGATATTCCACGATCTCTGTGTGCATCTTCATATGTACAGAGTGGGCAGAAAAGGACCTGCACTGATCCCATAGGTGAGGCAAAACTCCTTCTCTTACAGCACCTATGACTGCAGCCACAGGGTGACAAACCATTTGTTCTCTGCATGGTATATAACACAGTGCTCACTAGGTTCTTCCCTACATTGGCTCTGCAGAAGCAGCTGTGAAGCACGCAAGGAACTGCCATTTCTATTTCCAGAGTACAAAGGAGCTGCCACCGCAAAGTGTATTTCTGGAACTTAAGTGGTGAAGCACGTGAATGTCATATAATCGTAAAAGGACCAGTGTTGCATGTCTGACACTGTGAATTTTGTATGCTTGCTCTTCTAGCCATGCCCATGGCTGTGAATGCTATCATTGGTTGGTCCTGTTAACATCATACAGGTCTTGCCTTTTGTCAAATTCCAAAACGTACTTTGGGATGGAGAAATGTTTCTGTAACCTTCTGTAAATGTCACCTGCTTCAGGGCCTACCTGTCTTCCTGGGACTTCTTTGAGTAAACGATATATTCATCTCTCCAGCCAAGGACCAGTGAACTACCAGCTGGTGGCAGCAGCAGCTTCTCCAAGATCAGGGTCCGAGGACTTGATCACAGTTCCTGGGGACACTGTATGACAGTGTAGGCAAATACATGTTCCTCATTTTTAAGGAACTGAGACATTGCCAGTAATCTTGGAACGAGTCTAACTATTTTTTAAATAATTTAGCTTCTCTAATCACCCCTTTTGAACTTTTTCCATTGTAATTTGGGATTTATAATTGGCATTGAGAAGCAGGAAGCTAAAGCTTGTCTCTTACTATTGTGATGACAGTGCTGATGTTAAGATGTTAGGAAAAAGGAGGAAGAGTTCATCACCCATAAATGTGTTGCAATTGACCTTTCTTATGGCTGTGTGTTGTAAAGAGGAAAGTGAGAGGATATGGTGAGATTTAAGGGAAAACAAGGGTAAAGGATTGACTGGAGTCAAAGCAAAAGTGTTTAGCAGGCATCGAAGATGAGAGTGTGTTGTTCTGAGATCCAAATGTGATCTTATCATCATTCTATACAAAGGTTCTCATACTTCCCCACCTCTCCTAAACATACCTCACTGAGTGCCACCTTCAGTCACATCAGCCTTTTTTTTTAAAGCTGCGTCACTCTGGCAGCACATCCTTTTTATCTCTTCTACCAACACACTGTTCTTTCTTTATCTCTTCTTTCTTTGTCTGCTCCTCCAGATTTACATAAAAATTCCTTATCATTGGCCCCTCAGCACATGACTTTGTACTTTGTACTATTGAACTTTATCCTGTTCCTGTCACTCCAGGCGAGCAAGGGCAGTTTCAAAACTTCAGGAGCCCAAATTATTTGACAGCACCATAAAGTATTTGAGACTAAATTACTGAAATTCCATCATTCTGCCTTTAAAGTTGGACTCAACGGGTTTGACTGTCTCCCTGTGTTAACTCTGTGCGGTTCACACTGATGTCCACCCGTGACTTAGGTGACCTGGAGTCCAGCCGGGGGTTAGCCCGGTGCTCTGAGCTGGTAACAAGCTACCTTTGCGTGTCCCTTTGGTGCCTCGCACCCGAGTGGTGGAGCACCCGGGGTGCTGCTTTCAGGCTCGGCCATTTGCTAGTGAAGCAGGTCTGGCAGCAGCCCTCAGCTTCATGCAGAACGGGCTGCAGCTGATGCTGATGAACCCTCAGGGTCTTCTTGGGATAAAGAGCCATCCCTCACTAGCTGGGGACCCTGCAGAAGAGGGGCTACCTAGGGCTCAGGTGCATACTGCTTGCCCCCAGCTAAAAGCAGGAGAGCTGTAAGGCCTCAGTGATAGCCCTTGTTGTCTGGTTGTATGCAAGAGCCCAGAAAAGTTCGTGATCTCAGACCGTGAGAAATTCTAGCTGGAAAATCCAGAAAGTCACTGTCTGGAACGACAAACAAGAATTTTTGCATCCAGAGTAGAGTGACCGTCATATAGTCACCATTACTTCAACTGTCCCATGAGATACAGCTTTCTCACCGAGCAGCTTACAGAGTGACTATAAAGGTGATGTTGTTAAGTTGAAAATGTGTCCAGAAGATGTCAAGGCTGAAGGTGGAACAAGGTAAAGGATGCATTGCATATTTATTTCAGGAGAAATTTAAGAGTTATTTCTATGCTTTACAGTAAGACTTTTCTCAGGTTTACTGACCATATCTTGTATTTGTGTATGAGTGCAAGAATTCAAAAATACCTGTGTATTTTTGATATGAGATGGTCACCTCTGACATGAAGTTCCACGATTCAGAATCGCGGGATGCAAATCTCTTTTAGTCAGTAAGTATCAGTACATGAAGGTGAACACCATGAACATAAAAAGCCTCTCCTGAACATTTCCAGTGCTGTGCAGACTTAAAAGGCAGACAATCGTATTTTCCAGGGATATTGTTTACCTTGCTCATTCTCAAAAGTTGTTGCTGTGCTATAATGGCTATTCATTTACCTCATTTATTCATTTACCCAGTATCCTTTGCATTTACCTGGGCTTATCATGTCCATGGAGTGGAGGTTACCTCAAGTATTTTCTTTATCTAACTCAATGAAAGAGATTAGAAATGCCAGATGGATGTCCAACACTGAGAGGAAGGTAACTTCGGTGGATGTGTCAACAGTAGCGTAGGGACTGCACATCATGCACCTCTACAGGCTTTTACATTCCAGGAGTGAACATTTTTGTGTCTTTCTTCATTCCTGATGTTTGTTGCTGGAAATGCCTTTCCTCTGAATATCCTTTTAAAAATAAGCAATGCTGTCACTCTGACGGATGAAAGGAGGCAGGCAAATAATGAATAATCAAAGGTGCCCAAAAAATCAGTAAGCATTGGGACAACTGAGGCAAAGGAGGGAGAGATGAATAAATAGCTCACCTGTTGAAAAAGTGTGTGTCTGCAGGTTTACAAAGAATTTGCTAGATAAAACTCCATTTGATTCTACGGAGGAGGCTGTGTCCCATGCGAAAAAGGAAATAATGGTGCCTACCTAGCTGATCTTTTAGAGTACCAGGTCTAGAGGCTGGCCTGCTCCTGAGTACATGAGCAGTACACATAAACCCCAAGATTTTAATGCCACCTACAACAGCCTATCTGCAGACCTGCAGAGGAAGGCAAAGACGACCAGTAGAGGACAAATCACGCATCAAGAGGAATAAAATAAAATCTTTCCCAACTCCAGTGGAAGCACTGAGCCATGGAAGTATTATAAGTACTATGCAAATTGACAGTGATCTAATCTATTTTCTCACATATTTGGGGATACTGGCACATCAGATGCCCAGGGACTCATAATATAAGGTTGATTTTCTATCTTCAGGCGTTTTCCTCTTTGGTGGTGGTGTACAATTATGTCCATAAGCTGCTCAGGCTCCATCCTGCAAGACTGGAAAGTACTGCTTCCAGTGCTCGGGAGAGTATTTGAGCCCTTCATTCATCAGATGGCTGGAAGCCTTTAGATTTCCAATCCAGATGTATTCAGGATTACTCACTGTACAGCCATTTGATCATGTGATGAAGTCAATATCCCTCTCTGACATTTACTTCTCAAATATATCTATAAAGTGTTACCACACCCCCATTCAGCCTTTGCTGGGCTATACTAAACAAGACAAGATCTTCCAATTCTCCTGAGAAGATGTGCATTTTGTTCCCCTAACCATCCTAGAAATGCTTCTTTGAACTTGTTCAATTTAAGTAACATTTTCTAACACACTCAGGCCTTAAAATTCTGCTGCATTTAAGTGGAAGCAAACAATACACATCTGAGCTTTTTGCTGAGCCCCGTGTAACTCCTATTTTGCAAACTCAGTAAAAATGAGAAAAACACTGTCCGGCATTATCCTGCTAGGAAAAAAAAAACACCTTCTTGGTAGCCCCGAACACCACCAAATTGGTATTGCAACAGGAGTTCAGAGCTCTGAATCTCCAGCTTGTGGCAGGTGCCTCTCTACTGCAAGAAGAATCTGAGATGCCCTTCATCAGCTGCAGCCGGCTCCACGTGAAGCTGAGGGCTGCTGCTAGACCTGAGCTTTGAACGCTGTCCTGTTTCACTAATCGGGGTACGATGGCTGAGCCTGGACGCAGCTCTCCAGCTAAATATGCAGGAGAAATATCTGCCAGAGGTCACTCTGGTTTTCAGACCCAGATGCCCTTTTACCTCCCCGATTCTGAAGTCATTGCATCACTCTAGCAAATCACTCTATGTCTTTAACGTACCCTACGTGGATCAACCGGTCCTGCTCCAAAGCAAAGATAGGAAGGCCATGCCTGGGAGACTGCAGGCTAGTTCAGTTTGACTCCTGCACCCAGCAAACTGGTGAGAGTGTATAATAATGAACCGAGTTAATAGGTATGTTTCTGCTGTGGAAGATACTAAGGAAGAAGAATTGATGAGGAATCCATAAAGAGAGATCACGGGCCAAATTTGTTCAGAGTTTTTTGTCAGTCAATGAATATGTGGATAAGGACAGTCGGTGGTACAGGAGGAGTCTTGCCTGCAACCTGTTTTACTCCTTGCTTTGCTTCAAGGCCCTGGACTTGCAGCCATCCAGAGCCCATCCCGGGCTGACCAGCCAATTCCCTTGCTGAGGAAGCCGGGCTATGAAGAAGAGGAGTTCGCTGCACCACTACAGCTTTTTCACCCTGCAGACGGTATGGGCACAGGCTATAGCAGATTTCGCTACTTGCAGCACAACCAGCGCAGTCCCCTGCCGCAGCAGAACACCGTTTGTCCAGGCACACCGACTACACCTCCCACGTCGCTGAAACAGCTTTCTCATCGCTTCCATCATTAATCTCACACCGTCTTACAAAACAATGGCGGCAAGGCCACGGAGGGGCTGCTTGGCTTTGGTCTCCCCTTGCAGAGACCTTGCTCTTTTTTTACAGCTTCACCACTGGGCAGATACCTCAGCAGTTACATGAGGCAGGTGAATAACTTGCATCATGTTAAATTTATGATAGCGGCTCCTGCTGCCAGCTGTCACGGGAACACCGTGCAGAGACCTTTCAGTTTAAAACATTAACGTAGCCGACGCAAAGGCTCGAGTTGCTAATTGCCATTCCGGTTCAGCGCAGCGAATGCGCCCCGCCATTCTGTCTTGTGCTAGATATTCAACCAGGGACAACCGCTGAACGCCTTTCTTCTGCACGCCCGCCCGCCCGGACCTGGAGCTGCAGGTGAAGTTTCTGTGAGTCCAAGCTTTTGCACTGGAGCAGGAGCAGCCTCCTGACCTCTCCCATCACGTTCCTCAGTGCCCAGCTCCAACTGCTAACAAGAGGAACAGAAATTTCCTTCTGTGCCTTAGCTTCTCCCCTCGCAAGTCCTGCTCGAGTCCTATGCCCATCAAAGCACAGGTTACTTGTTACCTGCCAGCATCACGCAGGAGGCAACGTCTGCATGCAGTCTGTCAGCACCCCAGCAATTTCCCAGCTCCATGGATGGCCCATTAATAGCCCAGTGGTGTCAGTGGGTCTGGCACTGCAGAAGGTTATTAGGGGAAGGCTTGGACACACTTTCCAACACCCTATAAACCGAAGGTTCCTCAGTCACTCAGGCAGGCGGGGTGGGCAGCGGAGAGAAGGAAGGTAGGAGAGGAGCATGTGATGGACAGAACATTCCCAGCTGCTTCAGCCCACTCACCTCATGTACGCTAGGACTTCGGACCTCCTGGGAAAAACCGTTTCACCTGCAGATCTTCTCAGGGTAGGAAATTTAGCAAACACCTCCTGCAATAGACCCTGGGTATCTGCACACAGGGAAGGATCAAAGCAACCCCAACGGATTACCACGCTGGCAGGCTTTTGGACTCGGCAGGTCAACAGCGTGGAGGGTAGGAGCAAACAAGGATGGCATTGTGGCATCTGTGCTTCCTGGGCCGTCATTTGCAGTTATCTCATCTCGCAGCTCTTCATCGTCTTTCCGTATAAAGCAGGGTCAAGAGCGATGCACCAGGTACCGCACGTGGGTCAGCTCTGCTTGTACCTCCTAACCTTTCTCTACAGGGTCTTCTGGGAGCCAGAGGGGAGGGCCTCCACCTCCAACTCCCCTGAAGGAGCTGAAGAACAGTGCCGCCATCCCGCCGGTCCCACAGTGCAGCCAACAGCAGCGCGGCCCATAATTCAGTTTACATGTGTTGTGATCTCCTCAAATACAGATGCCGTACAGTGAATTGTCTTGCTACAGTGCTAGGTAAGATTTTAAAGTAAATAAATACTTATTTCTGTGCTTTGCGTGCATCACACACACTGAGAAAATAAATGAAATTATGAACAACCTTGTAGTAAGAAGGTTTCTCAACAATTTTACTAAGATGATTTTGAGCCTTCAATAATGCCATGTTTGAAAAACAAATGTAATTCTGCTTCTAGGTTCTTGACTTTAAAAACAGCAAGCTTTTTCATCTGTGGTAAATCAGACTGATTTGGGTCAATTTGTCAAGCCTGGCAAAGAGACTACGTGTCACGGTCTCTAGTTTGACATAATGGTCATTTGGTGAACGGTCACCTGCTGGATATGGGCCCGCTGGTAAAACTAAGTGGCTTGAGTAACAGCAAGAAGAAAGGGGAAAAAAGCTCAAAAGTGAACTGACCCTAACATTTTTTGGGAAGCGAGTCTATTACCCTGTTTTTGATGAAAACGTACTGTGCCTTGCAGATAGCTTTCAAGAAACCCGGCTGGTTTTCTCTGGAGCTCCTTACAGAAGCTCAGCAGTCCTTTTCCAGCGTAGGCCACTCTCCCAAAGCACAGAAGACAGTGTTTTGGGCCACTCCTGGTGAAGGGGGTGCGTTTCCTTGGGGAAGGTGTTATGGAATGTAACGCTGGTGTATGCACACACTGCCCATCGCTTTACACCCCCCGCACAACAGATGTGATCGCGCTCTGGGCCTTGCCGTCACTACTCCCCAGGTCAAAGCATTTATTGCATTTATTTTCTCTTCTGGTCTCTAAAGGTAAAGAGGGCTGTGGGGACAGAGATTTTGGGAATTGGCTTTTCCTTCCTCTGCTGCACAGAGTCCTGGGAGGGATGGACCTACCCGGTCTGGAGGGGAGCAGGTGTCAGAGGGATGGAATCTGTGTAACTGCTGTGCCAAGGAAACAAAGACTGTCACATCATTCCCAACACAGAAAATACAGAAACACACGCACACGTACGAATAGACGCACGCATTCGTATTCATATCTATTTTTCAACCAAGTTTACCTACCAGGTTTTATATGTGTATTCTTTATATATGCGATTATATGTGTTGAGGTGGGTAGATGTATGCACAGTAAATACATATACACAGATGCATTTAAATGCAATTACATCCTTACACATGACCATACAGTTTTTATGTATGTGCTGTATACACCGAACAGTATACACTGAACATATACAGTGCATACGCTGTATGCACTTAACTCTTTTTAAGTATGACGGTATGCAATCTTCTAGCCGTGTGAGCGATGACACACGCATACATACACGTACGCGTGCGACACCCACCCACGCACCCGTGGGTCTGTCCCCGGGGTGGTGGCTGCCACCTCCCCCCG
>NW_010558288.1:24035-26605 GCF_000687285.1 Phaethon lepturus | reverse complement strand
GTCCTGCAGGTGCCCTGGCATTTCATTAAGTTTTGAAATTTAGTTTGGCTTCATCTTTAAAATAGGATTAAAAAACAAAACAATACAGAAGAGGAAACATTTTGTTTTCAAAATTTTGTTTAAACCAAATTAAATTTTCCTTTTTTTTTTCTCCTTTTGGCCTGAGCAAAGGAAAATAAAGCCACAAATCAAAAAAACCCCCTATTTTTGGCTAACACCAAACAGATATTTTGGCTCCACTCCTCATTGACCCCCAAATGACTAGGTTTCCAAAGACTCTAAGTCTCATCTCAAAAATCAATTTGATTTTTCAGAGGTATGAGCATGAATTAAATCTTTCCCTGTGGCCTCAATCTCATGCAAATTCTCTGATATAACGTCTAGACTCTTGTTCCCCTCTCTCCCTCAGCTGCAACACTTACACAGCTGCCCATTTCCACAAGAATTGTAAAAACTAATTATATCTGGGCCTGTTGTTCCTGTGTCAGAACTGAGCAGAATTGGCCAGTGGATTGGGAAGATACTGGGACAGATACAGACAAACAGACATAATGTGGTGAGATCTCCCTCTGCATCGTTTCCATAGGAAACCGGAATAAAATGAATTTTGAGCAATTCCTTTTGGAATTGTGGATTTATTATTATTGAATAATAAACCCAATTAACTGAACTCATTAATTTATACCTTTTCATTTATTTGACTGAGGATTCTTGATCCCCACATGTATCCACCATTAGGCTCCAGATATCTTCAGCAATTCCCCTTCTTGATTTATTAACATAAGCATGTTGCTCCCATTGAATTTGGTGATGTTATTTTGATTCTGACTTACATCACAATAAGAACATAACAAAGTTATTACTAAGCTTGTATAAAGCACCTTCCCCAAAAGACTGCAGAGTTCTGCAGAGACAAGATGAATTAATGAAAACTGAGGCATGTGAGGATCTGTCCTTATATTTACAGGTCTATATTTTCCTTGGCACTTTGTGGCACATTTTAAAAGGCATTTGAGTGCCAGACTCCAACTGTTTTTTCCTAAATAACTGTAAAAATCCCTACTAAAATTTGCAGCATTGTCATGAGAGTAAATCACGCAGCATAAAACTATCAACAACAAAGCTCATATACCACCATCTTCTGTAGTCTGAAAATGTCAGAAACACGGACAAAGCAAACAGTGAATTAATAGAAGCTCATCTTCTCCAAGGAGCATCTGACTGAATAGTAACAGAGAGTTATGCATAGACGACTTCTTTATCTGGGTACTAATGACTTTTCTATTTGTTTTCCCAAAGTATGGGGTTAAAGCTCAGATGTCAAAACTTACAACTGAAAAGTTAACCATGGATGATGAGTGCCCAGCTGACACGAAAATGAATGGATATCCAGGCTCCTGGGGTGGTTTTCAATTTCTACAGAACCAGTTCCTACATGAGAGGAACCACGTTGACTGATACCAGCTATGGATCCAGCTCATGATCTATAGGCACTTTAGTCCACCTGCTTTCCAAAAAGAGAGTACGAAGGGCGTGTGTGTGTATATTTGTGTGTATGTGTGTTTGTAGCACATTTTTTTCTTGATTATGGAGGTAAATATCAGTGGTCAGCCCTACAAGAAAAACACTCCACTATAATACTACAAGGGAAAGACAACAGTAAAAAACCCTGCCAAGGGGCTATCAAAAAGGACTTCTTGCCAAGGAAATGTAGAATTATTCCCCAAGAAAATAATGAAATATGTTTTTTCTTTTGGAGTGGATGTTTTTAATCCACTCCAAAATCTTCACACTGTTGGGGCTGCTGGGTCACTGAACGGGGGAGGCATTACAGTACTTACTAGGGACTGATTCAGTGTCCTCACTCAGACAAGCTTCTGCAGCTGGGATTTACTTGAGTGAACCAGAAATAACATGGAGAGTAAGAGAAATGGGAGCGTGGTGACATGCTGTTTTTCTCAAGAGTGCTCAATGCCATGCAAAGAAGACGTCCCATTTCTTGCCCCCTTCAGCCTTCCCATTTTTTATTGTGTGGATCTGTCTGGTCCCCTGAACTGCCTCTGACTCTCAATCACCCATCAGAAAGCTGACTTAGATAGCTCTGCCAGCAGGAAACTCCTCCTTGCTTTTTTGTTAGCTAGATTAGCTCTCCATCAGTTTAGTGAGTTCAGTCTCCAAGGGTTCAGCCCTCCCCAAGGGATCAAGGAAAGGAACAGAGCTAGTGCAAAAGAAGCAGCAGGGGCTGGAGTGAAGCGTTTGGGTCCCTGGAGGAATGAGCCATGCCCTTCAGCGAAAGGGAGTTGCTGCTAGATGAGCCCATATCACAGAACTTCATCCTCAAGGCCAGCACGGTGAAGAAGGGATTAGCAGAAAAATGGAATTTTGTAACAAAAACCCACAAAGGTATCAACAAGCAAAAACTGTATTGTTTCAGGCCCTATTTCTTATTTTCTTGGGAGTCCTACCGACTCCCAAGGTGCCCACTGTCATCAGTCAATGCAGCTGACTCAGAGCCTCAACAGCCAAATCAATTATTTCTGTACCCTGATCATGGAGATGTTGCCCTCTGG
>NW_010558288.1:0-24004 GCF_000687285.1 Phaethon lepturus | reverse complement strand
CCCTACACAGGTGCACATCACTGCGAGATGCTCTGACAATGTTCAAGAAGCACCAAATTTACTGTCTTGCACAATACTGTGTCTCACAGTGCGCAAATTTGGAAATTATCTGTGGTAAACGAAGAAAAGAGAGAAGCTTTTGGGTGGGGTTTTTACTTTAAAAAAACCCTTTGACATTCAGTAATGAGGAAACAGATGAAAATGTAGCAAATCTAAGCTCCTTTTGGTCATCTTTTTGAAATTACATGAAAGTCACTCTGAGCATGTGGGTAGGTGTCCTTTGTAATATTTCTATCAGCTGAACAAATTCAGCATCCCTGCCTGCCCCCAAACGACATGGCAGAGGCATGCTACCTCCAAGCACTTACTTCATTGCTTTCATGTATGTTGTGATCTATCATTTGAAGCAGAAACCACATCACGTTCCTCAGGATGAATGTGGTGATCAAGTTCCAGTGGATAATATTCCGCAGGCATCTGATACTCCTAAATAAGGAAATACATTTCAAATATCATATATAGTGAATATATACACAAACACATTAATGACTATATAAAATAAACGAGCTAATTCTGTTCACTTGCGAAATTCCTGATGGTTGATCCTCCTCCATTAACTCTCTTACACTATGAAACAGGAGGTTCGTCCGTCCAATGGGTCAGCAATAACCATCTATGAAGTTGTCTGTAGCTTATATCTTTTCCAGCAAGCATACCCGGGTCTGGTCCCATTCTCTGGCTCTCAGGGTAAATTGCACAGCCAGTGCCAAAGCCGAAACTTAATTTTGCAGTATAGTCGACAACACAAATAAATGGTATAAAACAGCAATGGGAGGATGGCAAAGCCTGTGCTTCTTTTTCTTGCTATATACCTTTCTTCCAGAAACCACAGCATAGCTTTTGCAAAGCCATGTACAACAATTTGTCTTGATAACATGAGGAGCTCCCTTTGACAAGAACCAATTCACGAAAGTGAAACAGGATCTACTGGAAAGACTCAAATATTCAAATGATCATTTCATCCTTGGTCATAACTTTTACTCCCCATCACTCCATCCCATTAGCTCTAGTATAATGTCAGCTAGAATTGATAAGCCCCTAAACAACCACGCTGCCCTGGAGTCTGTCACACCGTTCACAGAAGGAGATTTGGTGACAAGTATCTGTGCTGGAGTGGCAAAACTGGAATAGTTTACATTTGGTTAGTCTCTTGAACAGTCTCGCCTGTGTGAAGTTCAAAGTTTTCAGATCCATTAATGCAACAGGAGAGCATGGACTGCCTGGTTTTGAGTCCTGGGCTTAGCTGGCTGTACCAAGCTTTCTTAAACGAGGTAGAGCTGCATATTGTCTTTTGCCAGCAAATATTTGTGTCTGTTTCTAGTCCTTCCCCAGCCCTCATTCAGATGCAATGTAAAATATGAGCACAATGTAAAATATGAGCTACGATAAGCTGGGACACAGTGCCATACACAAAAGAGAGGACATCTTAAATAGTGCTTGCTGCTGAAAACGGCTCCAGGAGGCAGCCAGTGCATGACGCTGATGCCAGCAACCAAAGTACCACTGAAGATGGACAGAAAGTTACTCTTTAAAGATTCAGTCATCTAAGACAAGGTCATTTGTCTTCTCATTCTTTGTGAAACGGTAAAGGAAGGCAAGTGCCAAGTTGCAGTTTTGCCGTTGAAGTACCTACAATTAAATGATCTTTTCTCAGATAAATGCAAAACACTCCAGTTATTAAAATCACTTCCACAGGGGTTCAAACAGCCCATGCATTTCCCGGGATAATCGGGTTAGGATTCTGCATTTGCCGTATCAGTCTCCCAGCTTGCAAAGGGAGCTGTCAAATAACATGGGACAAACACAGAAAGTGGTGATCTCAAACCTGCTCAGCTGTAACTGTAGCTCGTCCCAGTGACAGCAAAAAGGGCAGGCACAATCCAGTAACCAACTTTGCTGTTGCCTCAGGTCTTTTGCATGACAAACAAGCCATCCATCTTAATAACAAACACTATTTTGCAACCTTCTTAATAACAAACACTATTTTGCAGCCTTCTTAATAACAAACACTATTTTGCTATCATAAAACACTTATTGCACTTTTCCTAGGGCTCGATTAGACAGTCTTAGGGCCAGAAGCAATTCTGTTATGTCCTTCAGCCTCACAAATCTCTCTGAGATTTCACAGCAATCCAGAAAAAAAAAAACCAAAAACCAAATTGAAGACTTCTCACATACGAGATACAGCAATTTACAGAAGGATGCCTAGAGGTATAACCCTACTAAGTCAATGTTAAAACAGCTTCTGAGTTTACAACTCAGGCTCCAGGTATGAAATTGGTATCTGGTTTTGAGAGCCTCACTGACTCATGACTGGAGTCAACTTGGAAAACAAACCTCCAGCTGCTCAGATCCGATTGCTTTTATTTAGGCTACAAAACCCAAAAGCGTTGCTCTCAGTGTAACCTGTGCTACCAGGGAACATGTCAGAGACATGTCTCACTTGGAAAGTTTCAGTTCTAACAAAAGGCAAAGGTTCATGGTTAGGCTTTCAAAGAAACTAGGCAACCAACACCTACTGCCTTTCATACTGAACCCCAGGAACCAATCTGGCTCTGGACAGACTTTGAAACATGCTATTAAGGTCTTCTGTTGATCGTTCTGCACATAAATGTCCTGCGGCTGCTGTTCATTTAGATGTTTTATTCGCTCCCTTCAGGTTAAGGATTAGCAGGTTATGGAAGGAGTTTGAAACACGGCATCTAGGGGGAGAGAGCGGCAGGGGACTAGAAACTGAGGAAATTCAGGTCAAACTGTAAAGTTACCGGCATGAAATTAATTGCTTTTGAGAGCTCTAACAAAACAGACCCAGCACACTTGCCACCTGAATGTATTTCTTGACAAAGAGAAGATAAAGGAGTGGGAAAAAAAAAATCCTTGCTGCATGCCTCCATTTAGATGTAGTTCAATCATCCCATATGCTGGAACATCACTAAATCTGGCTGGAAGAAACCTTATTCCCACAGGACTTACAGAAGGATGTTGGACTGGCCGCAGAGGCAAACAGGATCAAATAAACAGTTGTAGACTTTTTGGTGTAAAATTAAGTAAAGTACAAATGTGCCCAGCAGCTGGAATGTACCAAAAATGAAGCCTGAAGCCTTGTCAAATAAAGCTTTGGACATGAAACAGGGACAGTTGGCTTCCATGTCCATATGGGACAACCCACAGTTGGCAAGAGCCATACTTTGGGTATCAGCAACCTTGTACCATGGCCTCATTCCCTTTCTGCGTCGCCCTGTATGTGGCACGGATGGTAAGTAGATGCTTTTACCTGCTAAAAAGCTTCATGTCTTTGGGGCTAGCAGAGCACCGAAGAAGAGGCTGTAGAGCAAGAATTTTGCTTTGCCAGCTGTAGTCTCTCCCCAGTCACATTCCCCACCATATTCGCCTTGGCGAAGCAGTGCAAACTGGTGAGCGGCAGGATTGGCTTTTGTGATGTCTGGGCCACTATTAATGTTAATAATGATGATATTAACCAGCTGATGTTAATAGCAGTTAGGGTTTTAATGGAAACACCAGTACAGTCAGGCCGAGAAACACAGGTCTGAAAGGGCCACAGTTTCTCAATGGCTCAGGCGGTGTTGTGACCCCAAGCACAGGATGGTTTTAAACTTTTCCCTTTTTTTTTTGCTTTTCCCTTTCCTTTTCTTTTAGTAAGAGTTCCACCTGCAGACTGACTTTGTTTTTGTTTGCAGAGAGCCCAGAGCACATGGTTTCTGCTTCTGTCTCCTAACTACTACCAGCACAGAAATCACAGTGGCAGTAATGCAATTCATAGCCAAGGGCAGGACAAGCTTGAGAAAAATAACTGTGTCAGCTTCATACTGGGGAGGAAGAAATGGCAGGAATAATACAGAGTGTGGAGGCTGCAGGGCAGAGCAGTGGAGGAGTGCAGCTAAGTCAACTGATGTAACATGGGACGGATCTCTTGCCAGCCGCCTGAGAAAGCTGCTCTCATTTAGAGGTGAATGTTATCATCATTATTTAGTATAGGCAAAGCATCTAGAGGAATACTGAGATGAGGGTCCCCTCATTCACATGAGACTGTTCTGCTGGGCTCAGGAGCTTACCCTGGGCACAAAATTTATCTATCTGCCAGATTGGAGTCTAAGGTGGACAGTGAATGAAGGACATGTCCCAAACTGAGCAACAAAGCTACTGAGTAAGAGGAGACCTGCAGTGCAGCTAATGTTTGGTGAAAGGACAAAGCCAACCTTGTCGTACTCACTCATCTCAAAGCCCGAGGAAGAAACTTCTAATACTCACAGGGGTTATTTGTCCTCCACAGGTCTTTTCCTGCCTCTTGGTAGATGGAAGCTAGCTTAAATTTATAAGCCTTAATTTAAATTTAAATACTCTTGTTATTCATGAAAATGACCTGTCCCTTTTTGAAAACTTGTTAAACAGTCATAACAGTCTTCCATGACAATGAGCTCCACAGTGCCTTTGTCCTTGATTAATTTTTGCTTTCACTCTATGGAGCAGAAAAGTAAGCAAGGCTGTGCTCCAGAAGCAGCAGTAACTGCCCTCACAGGCAGCACTGAAAAGGAATTCACACCACATTGTAAATGGCAGGAGGTGGAATTTGAAACACACGGGGCTGTATCATAAGTTAATGAATTGAGCTCTCCTAGAGTCACAGCGATTGTCATGAACGTGTTCCCTCACAGCTCAGAAGCTAAGAAATTTGGGGATATTCTTACCTCAGTAGGGAGATATCAAATTTGTAGAGTGTGGCAGTGACAACATCAGGAAAACGAGAGCACAGACAGCAGAGAGCTACCTTCTCAAGAGGGCAAAGAGTCACATGAGAGAGAGGTGAAATGGGAGATGAGAAGACTGGGTGCTGCACTGCTGCTTCAGATACAATTACAGCATTGCTAGGAAGAAATTGTGAGTTACAGAGCCATTTAAAGTCCCCTAGCCTAAAGGGTCTGATGATAGAAAGTTTCATATTAATCTTCAAGTCAGGTAACATTGTTCATGACATTTCCACTTGTTTTACAATCCTTTGATGTGGATTGAATGGTGCAAGTGTAGCCCAACTTCCCGGAACAGCAGCACAAGTCTCCATCCCAGAGAGCCTGAAGACTGGCACATCACAAGACACCGTGGATTGAGGCTACGGGCTTCCATTAAAGAGATTTTTCCTGTATTTGCTTCCTGCCCTGATCCTGTTCAGACAAAACATATTGGTCAAGAACTTGGCTGGACTCTTCCACTAACTCTTCCATGGTGCATGGGTCCAAGTATGGAAGGAACAAGAAAAGAGGTTGTAGCGATTCAGTCAGAAGAGACTTAAAGATTGAGGCCACAACATGAAGACATAAGAACTTCCATATTCAGTCAGACCAATGAGCCATGCAGGCTGTGGCTCAGTCCCCAGTGGTGATCAGTAAAAGACAGTTTGGGAAACAGTATGGGAAACAGGGAAGGTAGACTGTTAGTTGTTCCTTGGTCTCACCTCCTTGCTTCTGGCAGAGGTTTTAAGATATTCTTGATTCAGAGACCATATTTAATCACATTAAATCACCCCACTGATGGGCCCAGCTCCTCCCAGGAGTCACTGAACTCCTTTTGTGGTTTATGTTCACTGGAGTCAGGCCATGGTTTATTCTATTAACGTGATGGAATGAAGAGCTCATAAGCAGTTATTCACGGTAAAATATGTTTGTCTATATTGGTTCCTGTTCTCTGCTTGCCTGTCCCCTCCCAAGGGCTGGATGAGGAGGCATTTCCTCACAACTACATTCCCTCTTGTCCTTCGGAGTTGCAGGGAGGAGGGGTAGAAAGAGCCTGGAACTTTCCCAGCGGGAAACTGCTAGTGCTGTGGGCTATGGCAGCAAGCTGGGAGGAGTGGTTGGTAGTGTATCATCTCCAACATGTGCTCCTGAAGTAGCACACTTCATGCAGCAATTTCACTTCTGGCTGTGCCTGACAGCAGATTTTGAGCCTGAAATATCCCCATGAAATAAAGCAAGTAATGTCAGACAGGCACATGCAAGCAGTGAATCATGGAATCGTGGAATCATAGAATCACAGAATCATTAAGGTTGGAAAAGACCTTCAAGATCAAGTCCAACCATCAATCCACCACCACCATGCCCACTAAATCATGTCCTGAGGTGCCACATCTACATGTTTTTTGAACACCTTCAGTGATGGTGACTTCACCACTTCCCTGGGCAGCCTGTTCCAGCGTTTGATAACCCCCTCAGTGAAGACATTGTTCCTAACATCCAGTCTAAACCTCCCCTGGTGCAACTTGAGGCTCTCTCCTCTCGTCCTATCACTAGTTACTTGGGAGAAGAGACCAACACCCACCTCACCACAACCCCCTTTCAGATAGCTGTAGAGAGCAATGAGGTCTCCCCTCAGCCTCCTCTTCTCCAGACTGAACAACCCCAGTTCCCTCAGCCGCTCTTTGTAAGACTTGTGCTCCAGACCCCTCAGCAGCTTTGCTGCCCTTCTCTGGACACGCTCCAGCACCTCGATGTCCTTCTTGTAGTGAGGGGTGTGTAGTACTTGGAGGTGTGACCTCACCAGTGCCAAGTACAGGGGCACGATCCCTGCCCTGCTCCTGCTGGCCACACTTGCTGATACAGGCCAGGACGCTGTTGGCCTTCTTGGCCACCTGGGCACACTGCCAGCTCATGTTCATGTATGTTACACTGAGTGAAGAGGGTAGAAAGAAAAAATTCTCTTTTTTCTCAGTCTCTGGCTGTGCTGGCCAAAGCCAGGTAAGATGATCTGGGAGAACATGCCTCCCACTCACTGCACGCACAGAGAGCCCCATAAAAGCATTAGCTTCAGCTCTGCAGCAGGTTAGACACAAATAAGCAATTAAGGTGAAAGCAAACATACTTCTCTTTGGTCTTCCTAATGAGTAAATCAAAAGCCAGCTGTATGGTGGGAAATTACACATAATGACCTCTTTATTTGATTTGAGAACAGACCATGTTTCAAGCCCAAATGTCATCCCCTGACTCGATATCATACCACCGGTATCCTGAACTGCTTGGTGTGCAGGGTGTCATAACTGGGCTTCCATGCCAGCAACAATAGGAGGAAATGAAAAAAAAAAAAGGCAAAATTATCCAGCAGTTGACTGCAGCCTGTGTCAGAGGCGGGCAGAAAGAGTTTCTGACTGTTGGTAGAGAAAGCACACTCTGATAATAATTTCTGTCAAATGACCTTAATTATATGGTTGGATACAGAAAGCGGAGAATTAAACAATCCAGTCTTTTGACTTGTGAAATGCTGAGCTCTGAAAAGGCAGAAAATCTGATCAACTCTTTCTGTACAGGTGGCCTGATTCAGAAATGGAGATCTATAAAAGGGCTTCTAAAATAGCACGGGTAAAACTCAAATTAGCCTTTCTGTTGATTCATGTCTTTTTTTCCTCGCTCTATCCATACAGTGGTATTTTTCCTCTGGGATGTGCAGAGTTACTATTTTCTGATTCAAAGCATGACACAAACAATTAACATCAGCAATCATAATAATGTGCCAGCATGGTCAAAAGCTAGCTGAATTAGTTGAATCATCTGCATGGAAACATTTGCAAATGATAATTTCATTAAAGAAGCTTGGAAACCTATTAATTCATGTAGTATTCCATTAATAATGATGTTCAATTAAGACTGCTGTCCCAAAGTCCGTCGGAAAACAGTTCAAAGGAGAAATCTGAGAGAACTTTGCTGGAGACCTTCCCATTCCATGACTGTTGAACAAGCAGGAAGGAGAATCATGGACAGTATTTTAAAAAATATTTTTCCCCTTTATTTTTTTGTAGGGCAGGCAAAACTCATGGACAAGCCATAAATGGCATGGAGTGGGAAGAATACTTCCCACAGCAAGTTATTTCCCAGGCTCTGTGCCTGTCATGGCCTATTTGCTTTCATCCACAGGGAGGCCTCCCCTGAGGTCCTCATGGTTTCCCCTGCGTGCTCATGTTCAATGACTGCATATATTGTGGTACTAATGCCTGCAGATGGGAAAAGCAGCTGGAGAGGTTGGCAGGGAAAATGGGCTTCTTGGTGGCAGTTGCCTCTGGGAATATAAATATTCCCACAGGAAATGCAAGGGGCAGTTGCAAGGGGAGAACGAAAGCCTGGAAGAGAATAACAGCTTTATTACAAGGACGGGGTGAAACGCTCAGGTGAAGAGAAGGAGCAGCTTCCGTTAGTGTTTAGGATGTGCATAGAGCACAAAAATAAACCCATTGTGGAACCAGCTGTGCTCCACTAAGCCTCTTCCAAAGCTTCTTTCTCCTGCCTTCAGGACAATTTTTAATCACAGGACACGGGGCATTCTGCCTGCTTTAGACACAAAGGCTTAAAGCGCTGGTGTTCCTCGGGTTGGAAGGGTGCAGCCGACACCGCACAGAACGGGACCGCAGGCAGGAGAGCCCCAGGGCAGGACCAGACGGACTGTGTTCACTGTCAGTGCTTGCGCCCGGCGCTGCCCGGCTGCGCGGCACGGTGAAGAGGGGGCAAAAATGCCCCCCCGCAAACTGCCCACAGGCATGCTAACAATAAATGGTGTGGGTAACTAGAGGACACTACATCAGCCTGTGCTTTGTCCCTAGTCAGTGTACAACGAGAAACGTTGCCCCCGAGAACTGGGGGGTTAAATATGGGCTAATTGCAGCCCAGGCGCTGGATACTCCAGCCTAAGAATACGGCTCCAATCTTGACTGTGCAATCGGCTCTTCCACTGGAGAAAACTCCGCTGTTATTTTCACAGGAATGACAGTGTCAGACACAGATGACTTCATTTAGTACAGCATGTGCTTGTGGTTTAGCTGGTTGAAAAAAGATTTAGGAATCTGCTCTGGTTTGCTTTGCTAAACAGAGGTCCGATGTCAATCATTTTTTAACCAACAGGAAACGGGGCTGTAAAGGATCTTATTAGCAGAAGTTCCCTTGCAGCTCACGTTTTAGTGCGTCGTAACGAAACTACTACTTTTAATACCCCGTAACTGCTACTTTAGAGTAGCAGGGGCACAGTACGTGGCTACAGCCTGCTGGGGTTTATCTAAGACGTTGACCTGTTGGCACAGGTTGTAATTATCAGGCCAGACTGAGGAAGGGCGAATGTTTTCTGTGAGGAGTGACCATTGCGGCTGGATTGCACAAGTTAGAGTTAGGACTTCAGCAGCCAGACGCTGAGAGCTGATGGTGGTTGATTTGGCTTGCAGCTACGTGTTTGGGAAATGTAAGAGTGCACAGCATGTCCTCATTCATAATCCCCTTGTGGAATTACACAAAAAATTTGAAAGAAAATTAATTTTAATGACCAGCTAGGGAATTCAAAGGTTATGGTTTTTTCTTTCAATACAAATATACAATTATACCCCTACCAATGTTTATTAAATAATCTACCTTTGCAGATACTGTGTGGATAAACCAAGGAGGAAAGTCTGAGGCACTGAGAGTGCTGTTCACACTCTCCTTGGCCTCATTTCCACCAAAACATGGCGTGAAATATTTCATTATTTTTGCGTATTTGGCCAGGAATTCAGGAAAGACCATAGAGGATCATTCATAGCCTGTTCCTTCCAAATATTCAGTCCTGTGCTCGGTCTGAATTTGTTAGCCTCATGGTGCTCACTGTGCGTGTGGTTCAACCTGGGCACCTCCCTGGGGAAGCTGCTATTTCCGTAACACGTAGTAGCTGTCTACACGCTAGCAGGAGTGGACATGCCTCATTTAGGGGTGACACTGATCAGGGATTTTCCACCTCTCTGGTGTTTCACTTGATAGAGTAACGTGAAGCAGCAGTATTCGTCTTTTAGATTAGACAGAGAAGGCGGCTGGATGCTGACAACTACAGTGGAGTTAGTGAGGGGTGTAGATGTGCAATCTCTTGGATGAAAACTGAAAATGAACAATTTAGTACTTGAACACCTGAAGGTGCATTTGTAGTGGGAAACTGAACATCTAGGCTTGAAAACATCTCCTCTGATTCTCCTTCCCAGAGATGACTCAGGATATGTGCTTTTTGGAAGTAACTTGCACTCCTGAGTATGATTCATATATCTAAACTGTAAAGACCAAACTTTACTTTCTTCCTGCCTCTTGGAAGGAAGAACTTTCAACTCTCCTCCTTGGAAAAGTTGTAAGGCTTGCTCCACTGTTCCCAAAACCATCGTCATCACAGAATCATAGAATAGTTTGGGTTGGAAGGCACATTTAAAAGTCATCTAGTCCAAGCCCCTAAAATGAGCAGGGACATCTTCAACTAGATCAGGTTGTTCAGAGCCCCGTCCAACCTGACCTGGGATGTTGCCAGGGATGGGGCATCTACCACCTCTCTGAGCAACCTGGGACAGGGTTTCACCACCCTCATTTCTCTCTAGAAGAAGAAAAATTTCTTCCTCATATCTAACCAAAATCTGCCCTCTTTCAGTTTAAAACCTTTACACCTTGTCCTACCGCAACAGGCCCTGCTAAAAAGTCTGTCCCATCTTTCTTAGAAGCCCCTTCAAGCCCTGGCAGCTGCAGGAAGGTCTCCCCGGAGCCTTCTCTGCTCCAGGCTGAGCCCCCCCAGCTCTCCCAGCCTGTTATCCCAGCAGACCTGTTCCAGCCCTCGGAGTGTTGCTGGGGCCTCCTCTGGCCCCACTCCAGCAGGTCCCTGTCTCTCCTGTGCCGAGGGCTCCAGAGCTGGACGCAGCACTGCAGGGGGGGTCTCCCCAGAGCGAGGCAGAGGGGCAGAATCCCCTCCCTGGCCCTGCTGGCCACGCGGCTTTGGGGGCAGCCCAGGACACAGTTGGCCTTCAGGGCTGCAAGCGCACATTACCGGCTCATGTCCAGCTTTTCATCCACCAGTACCCCCAAGTCCATCTCGGCCAGGGCTGCTCCCCATTCCTTCACCCCCCAGCCTGTACTGATACTGGAAGTTGCCCTGACCCAGGGGCAGGACCCTGCACTTTGTCTTGAGGAACTTCATGAGGTTCACATGGGCTCACTTCTCAAGCTGGTCCAGGTCCCTCTGGATGGCATCCTGTCCCTCAGGTGTGTGAACCGCACCACTCAGGTTGGTGTCATCTGCAAACTTGCTGAGGGTGCACTCAATCTCCCTATGTCATTGATGAAGATATTATAGAGTACCGGTCCCTATACAGACCCCTGAGGAACACTACTCATCACTGATCTCCATCTAGACATTGAGCCGTTCACCACTACAACCTGGATGTGACCATCCAACGAATTCCTCATCCACCAAATAGTCCACCCATCAAATCCATATGGCTCCAATTTAGAGAGAAGGATGCTATGGAGGACCATGTCAAAGGCCTTACAGATGTCCAGATAGACGACATTGGCAGCTCTTCCCTTGTCCACTGATGCGGTCACTCCATCACAGAAGGCCACTAGGCTGATCAGGCAGGACTTGCCCTCGGTTAAGCCATGCTGAGTGTCTCGAATCCCCTCTTTGTCCTCCATGTGTCTTAGCAGAGCTTCTAGGAGGATCTGCTCCATGACATTCCCAGGCACAGAGGTGAGGCTGACAGGTCAGTAGTTCCCATGGTCCTCCTTGCTACCCTTTTTAAAAATGGGCACAGTGTTTCCCTCTTTCCAGTCACCAGGGACTTCACCTGACTGCCAGGACTTTTCAAATACCATGGAGAGTGGCTTTACGATGGAGAGTGGCTGGGCAACTACATCAGCCAATTCCTTCAGGATTCTGGGATGCATCTCATCAGGTCCCATAGACTTATGGATGTTCAGGTTCCTCAGATGGTCTTGAACCTGATCTTTTCTTACAGTGGGGGGGACTTCGCTCCTCCAGTCCCTGTCTTGCAGGCCATCCCCTCGAGAGGTGTGGGAAGAGACACTGCCAGTGAAGACTGAGGCAAAGAAGTTGTTCAGTACCTCAGCCTTCTCCTCATGCATTGTTACCAGTCTGGTCTTGTTCATCACAGGGGGTACACTTTCTTTGTCCTTCTTTTTTTGGCTGATATACCTGTAGAAGCCCTTATTATTCTTTGTGTCCCTTGTCAGGTTCAACTCCAGCTGCACCTTGGCCCTCCTGACCACATCCCTACACAACCAGGCAACATCCCTGTACTCATCCCAGGATCCCTGTCCCTGCTTCCACTGCCTGTGCATTTCCTTCTTGCCCTTTAGTTTGCCCAGCAGGTCTTCACTGAGCCATGCAGGTCTCTTGCCATCCTTTCCTGATTTCTTATACCTGGGGATCAAGAGCTCTTGTGCTCTATAGAAAGAATCCTTAAAGATCTGCCGGCTCTGTTCTGCTCCCTTGTCCCCGAGAGGAGTTTCCCAGGGGGTCCTGTTGACTAACTCCTTGAAGAGCTGGAATTTTGCTTTCCTCAAATTCAGAGGAGTCCTGACTTTACTCTTCACCTGTCCCCCATCCCTCAGGTGTGCAAACTCCACTGGTGCATGATCACTGCAACCCAGGCTGCCTCCAATCTTGACATCACCAATTAGCTCACTTGCTTTGGTGACCAACAGGTCCAGTATGGCATGCCATGCCCCCTGGTACGGCAGGTATCCTCCATGCACTACAGGAGTCTCCTTGGATTGCCTACAGCTCACCATGCTACTTTTCCAACAGATGTCAGGGTGACTGAAGTCCCGCAGCAGGACAAGAGCCTGCAAGCATGATGCTTCCTGTAGCTGGAGTGAGAAGGCTTCATCAATAGACACTCCTTGATCAGGTGGCCTGTAGGAGACACCAACCACAAGGTTCCCTTTCTCACCTCACCCCTTGATTCTTACCCATAAGCTTTTGACCTGCTCGTGGCTATTCTTCAGAAACAGTTCTTCACACTCCATCCATTTCTTGATGTAGAGGGCAATGCCTCCACACCTCCTTCCTCGCCCGTCCCTTCTGAACAGCCTGTAGCCATCAATAGCCACACTCCAGTCATGGGATTCATCCCACCAAGTTTCAGTAATGGCAACAAGGTTGTAGCTTTCTAGCAGCACGGTTGCTTCCAGCTCCTCCTGTTTGTTGCCCATGCTGCGTGCGTTGGTGTAAAGGCACTTCAGCTGGGCTGTCAGCTGTGTCACCTTCTTGGAGGGACACCCCTTAATTCCTTTAAGGTATTGCACTAGCATTTCCTTCTTGGCTCCTATTACCTCAGGCACCCCTGGCTCATCTCCGTAAGACTTCAAGTGTGCTGCAGGGTAGCCAGCACATCTCAGAGCAACAGGCTGAAGTCTGTCGCTAGCACCCCACCCCTGTAACCTTGGTGTCTCATCCCACAGCTTGTCACGGGTAAGCCTGATGTTACCCTCCTCTCCTTTCAAGTCTAGTTTAAAGCTCTGTCGATGAGCCCCACTAGCTTGTGAGCAAAGACTCCCTTCCCCCTTTGAGAAAGGTGAATCCCGTCTAATGCCAGCAAGTCAGGTGCAGTGTAGGCCATCCCATTATCAAAAAAAAAAAAGAAATGGTGGCAGTGACGTGTCACAGAGCCATGTATGAATAGACTAGGCCCATCTGTCTCTTCCAGTGTCGCTGCCCACAACTGGAAGGAGAGAGGAAAAAATAGCCTGTGTACCAGATTGTTTTAGATTGCCTTAGATTGCCAGCTGTCCCAAGGCCCTGAAGTCTCTTTTGATCGCCCTTGGACTATGTGTTGCAACTCCATTGCCACCCACATGGAAAAGCAGTAATGGGTAATGGCCTGAGGGCTGTACCAGGCTAGGAAGATTCCTAGTGATGTCCTTAACCCGAGCCCCAGGGAGGCAGCAGAATTCCCTAAGAGGAGGGTCTAGTCAGCATATTGGACCCTCTGTTCTGCTCAGGAGGGAGTTGCCTACAACTATAACCCATCTTTTCTTGCTTGTGGGGGTGCTCATGTTATGGGGGGTAGCCCTTCCTGACCTTAGCAACACCTCTGGTGTAGCTAGACCATCATCCACATCATCCATGGGCTGGCCTTCCACGTCGAGAGACCCATACTTGTACAGAGGCGCCAGGGGAGGGGAGGTGGGCAAGGAGGGGGTTCGCCTGCCACTCTTTGCATGGACTTGCCTCCAGTTGTTCCCCTTCTTTAAGCCACTGCCTTCAGCCTGGTGGGGGGAGGATACAGGACCCCCTTGATCCTGGGTAGATACAGGACCCCCTTGATCTTGGGTTATCAAAATGATGATCTTGATCATCAAAAGGAGGATAGCACAGACAAGTTTTAGCTAGTCAGTCAACATAGATCTAATCTTGCACAGAGCAGTTCTATTATCAGAATTTAAACAAGTTAGTGTCCATATCGAAAAACACTGCCTCACCGCTAAAATCCTGACAATGACAGAGATATACTACTAGGAACATATTTCAAGCACAGGATAGGAAGTGGCATCCTGATCCTCCAAACTTCAGGTCAAGAAGGTCATTGAGTAGAAGTCCTTCATAAATTCCTGAAACTCTAGTTTAAGTCCAAGTTAAATTTTTCTTCCATTACATTGCTCCTGGACCCCTCTGCTCTGTGGGTTGGAAGCCATCCTCTAATATCCACTCACAAGTCTACCCGTAGAGTGCCTATACCCATTTCTTCTTGCACTGACATTGTCCTTGATTGTAAGTAGCTCTTCAGTTTCTGATATTTATCCAACAGTGATGTATTTACAGGCAGAAATAATACTCCTTGTCAGCCTTCACATTGCTAGGCTACAATACAACTATTTCAGATGCAGCTTATGAAACCTTCCACATTTTAAGAATATAGCTCTCTGAGCACACTTTTAATTACTGGTATTATTCCAGGACTTCAGGAGGGCTTTGCTGTCCTCTGTGCTTTTGTGTTAGGTAGACTCTACACAAAGAGAGATACAGAGATATAGTACAGATATGAGATGAGAGAGGAATGAGTACAGGCAGTGGGAAGCAAAGACATCGGCCTAAGGTTAATCAATAGGAAATGTGCTTCTGTCCTTTATCTGAGTTCGTGAGGTGAGACACTTCATGCGTTTGCAGGCAGTACAGGCACCTCAGATGTTTTGTATTCAGAGAAGACTTTCTCATTGCACATGGGCTTATTTACAGAGCTCCATCATTTTCATTCCTGCCTTGTTTTGAGAACTTTACTATGGGCTTTTACAGGGTGGGACAGAGTTCTGTCTCCAAACCTACAGCCATTGCATTCACCGAACACACGGTCTGCAATTCCTGGTATTTATGATGAAGTTTAAAAAATGCCGTTTGCCTGAATCGTTATTTAAGGCTCTGCTACTCTAAGCGGCAGATGGAGTAGCCTTAACTAGGCTAGGTGGAAAGCCAGGGCATGAAGGGGAAACTGGAGCACTGACATGAACTCATGAATTCAGTTACTTAATGCCCTGCCCTGGGACTTGCCCTTTTTCCGCTCGCTCCACAACAGAACGGTATGTGTGGGAGGACTGTGCCTTAGCTCTGGAGTCTGCTCGGCTCTGATCGCACTGGATACCACATGACTTTCAAATGCAAACCAGTACTAACTGTGCAGATCACCTGCCCACTTGATGCATCCTCAGTACCGAGGCTCTGCTAGGTGTCAGATCACTTTGCTCTGTGTGGGTGCTCTACATGTCTTCTGGCAGGTTTCTACAAATCATTTAATCAAACTCTTCCATTCTTGCTAAGAGAGGCCTGCAGCAGCAGTGTCACCAACTGCACGCCAGACTGAAGGTCAAGAGGCAGTTCAAAGGACCTTGGAACAGGGGAGGATAAAGGAAAGTAGATCTTCCTCTCCTAAACCCTGGGAGATTGTTGGGAGGGGAAGAAAAATGAAAAAAAAAAAAAAGGGACTATGTTGTTTCATGAAAAAGATGTTTCAGTCTTTTGGGAGAAAAAGTACGTAAGATTTAGGAAGCCTAGCTGTAACCACAAGAAAGAAAGGGGATACTGCCTCAGTCCTACAAGAAAAAAAAAAACCCAGATATTTTAAAGAGGAAATAGAAAGGGTTAAATTTAGGGGCAACAGGAAAGAAAAGGTTCCCTCATAACCTCAGTTTGCTTTCATTACCACCATATAAGTGACAAAACATGTAATGCCGATGTTTGTGGGTTTGTTCTTTTTTTTAGATCTGCCTTTAGCCAGAAACCTGTGCAGAAGGACATGTCATTTTTAATCTTCAGCCTAGCTTCCTTTCAGCACCATCCTTCTTTATTGGATTCAAAACTCAGCAGGGACTTAGATGTTTCCCAGAACAAATACCTGTCTAATACTTCTTCTGCAGTCACTACTGCAGAAATAAACCATCTTCTGATTGAATCCAGTCAGATCACTGTTGGCTAGTGCCAACACATTGTTTAAGAAGTCAGAAGTTTTACAAAGGACTTTTATTCCACCTCAGAGGCTGGTATAACAGCCAGGAAAAAACCAGGACAAAACAATTTGGGTTTCTGCATTATCAGCAAAAGTAAAGGAAAAATATTATTCAAAAGTACAAAAGAAGTGTTTTAATCCTTTTCTTCTTTTTTCCCCCTTTGGCTTGATTGGTATTACTGGCAGCAGGGTTCCTCCTATGGAAAATTTCTGCTTTACTAGTGTAAGAATGTGATTATGTGGGACAATGAGAGCCATGTCAGCGGGAACTGCCTGTGTGCACCTAAGGGATGGGTAAAACCTTTACTATTAATGAGGACATCCAGACTATGAGATTCACAGCAGTGCAGATACATTTAACAACACCCTGTAAAGTGCCCTGAGCAAACTGCTCCGGATCCTGTGCTAGAGATCAATGCAGCTCTACAGCACATTTGGTTCATGCACAAATTCCTTATTTTTCCTTCTGAGCATATTTCTTTTTTTATGTGTGCTTGTTTTGTTTTGCACTGTAAAGACAGCATGGCTCTCACACTTTTAAGACCACCTACATTTAGACCTTGAGAAACCATCCTTAACTTAGATCTTTAGGAGTTATCTCAATGACTCATTGCCATTCATTTAGCATGGCAACAAAAATCAAGTGCTCTCCCATAAGCTGGGCTTCACTTTTTATTATTTAGGTGCTAAATGAAATGTTTATTGGCTTGTTTTTCATTGTACAACCAAAAAAGGATTGGCTCATATGTGACAGAACTGGAGAAAACAAGGCTAGAATAGGTCTTTGCAGAGAGTTCCTGGCTGAGTTCTCCCCCCTTCTCGGTTGTGTTGGGGTCCCCTGGCAACGCAAACACAGATGGCAGGTAATTTCATTACTTGCTGCTACATCTGAGCTTTCCAACCTTCAAAATATCTTTTGGTGTGTGGTTCCCTAGAGTTTAGGACAGTAGACTGTTTCTACTGGGTGGAGGGTGGGCTGTGAATGGAGGACAGAGGGTTGCATAAGGAACTGAGGAAGACAGGAACTGGGGACAAGATGACACAGAATAGATTTGGAAGAACAGGGACTAGATCCAGTTCCTTCCCCTTCGCACTTCACCACATCTGAGGACTAAGCTTCCCATCAATGCAGCAGCTACCTGGGCTGAGGCAGCAACAATAATGGTGAAACTCATCTCCAAAAGCAGAACACCCATCTCACTAGTTGGTTACCAAAGCAATACCCTTTGCCATGCCAACCAGACATTTAACCTGTTCTTAAAACCTCCAGTGTGAGGGATCTCACAGACCTCCTAGCAGTTATGTTCCAAAACAGCAGGTGTGCTCCAGTCTCTTCCTTCAGACAGGACTACCTTTGGGGCTCCATCTGCACTGACAGAGCAAAGGAAAATCAAGCAAGTGATGGGTGAGAAGCATAAAAATATGGGGCAGTTGTAGAACTTGAGCCTTCCCAGAGGTCTTCTCTTTCTTTACTCTCAGCAGGCACTCATGGAGTGAGGGAGATGGGTGGAGTGGGACAGGAATAAGGAACTGATAAATTTATACTTCGGGCCAAGACATGGGACTATCAGATCTAGCCTTCAGGGTCTTCTATTGTGTTTTTTTTAGCCAGGAATTATCTAAATTCTCTCATTTCAACCAATTAGTAGATGCCTTCTTCCGTCCAAACCAAAACAGAATAAAAAGTCCCAAATAATAGGACTCAATTATCAAAACTGATTTGCTCTTGGGACACTTGGAAGATGTCAAGGTGATGAGATGTGCATAACCTAGAATTTGTGGAGGGGAACTCTGTAATGCACCATGAATCTGGACTGCCTTCACTGGAGCATCTTTAGAACTTTTGAAAACAGGTGTAACTCTACAGACACTTGAGGTAGCACATGCTGGTTAACGCTGGCTGGACACCAGATTTTTTTGCATGATACAGTGGGAATTTGAAAAGATGGACTATCTTAATTCATAGCATGTACAAGGAAGTACTTAATTGCTGCAGTAATTTTTAATGCTGAAGCTGACTGCAAAATTGAAATCTTAAAGTTAAAGCTTAAATACCAGAAGAACAATTTAAAACAGATCAGCTAGGCCACTTCTGTGTTAGAAGCTGGATACATTTATACCATATTATCTAATTGTTTTTGTGTTATTTACTCAGGCATTTATAAAAGATTCAGTATTGAAGTAGGGAATATGGTTACAATGAATAATTTGCATTCTTTATTGAGTGTAAATTAATTCAGGTCTCCAAGCACTATGGGAATTAGCATTACAAACACAATAAAAAGGTTGAAATGGAAGTTTAAACTTATGCATCATAAATGTTCCCACTGAATGTTTAAAGTTGTGGTTTTTTTCCCATTAGCATAGATTATTCTGTTTATAGATGCTGCGTGAAAGAAGATTCTTGTTTTTAATAAGAAAGACCCTCTTTTTCGGAATGCTCAATGGGAAGACTTAGTTTAAGACTTCATAGGGGTGCTCCACTCTAGGAAAGCAGTAATTCTTTCACTTAGGTCAATGTCTATCATCATGTTGTAAACCTGTGAGAGGGTCCTCCACCAGAGGAGAAACACTCCTCTGCTACTAGGATAAGATTTTTCTCAGGGATTATCATTGCATAGCAGTGCAGTTGGTTCTAAGTTCAGGTTGAACGCTACCAGACAAGACAGCACAAATACTACAGAAATAGCAGTCAGGTAATCCAACAAACATCACTGAAATATCCAACCAGGCCACTCCTATTAAAATAGAGTCCTATTAATATTAAAATAAAGTGGAGTCTACAAAGTTTCCTTCCCTCCTGCCCTTTCTCTTCTGCCTTTAGCCCTAACTCTTGGCCACAGGCTTTCTTTCACTGACATATCCATTTGACCTGACAAACTCCCTTCTGTACCACTTAACCAGGGAAGGGAAGTGTTTCTATGCAGTTTCATTGATTTGCACTCATCATTTCATGAGCACTGGTGGGGATAAAGCTACTTTAAAGATGTTTCTCTTGTTATTTAAGAAAACTTCTAAGTTCTTTAATGGAAGAAAAATTGAAATTAACCCCGAGCAAAATGGAAAGATTTCCTGTCTATCTTCTTTGGTCTAGATCTGGGCATTATTTGTCAGGGAATGTAAAATGCCGTATGTTATCATGCACTGCCTTATAGAAAAAGAAGAATCGCCCCCAAAATTTGCAACATGACACATTGAAATCCAGGTTTCCCTTAATGAAGCACACTGTGCTCACTGAATCTTTTGCTGCATCAATAAATCATGTACAGTTGTCTTCCTGAATACAAATAGGCTTTAGGTCCTACATACAGAAACCACCATTACAGCTCATCCAATGCATCAGTCAATGAAACCATGTACATGCTTGGGAGTGTAAAAGCCATGACCATTTTTCAACACCAAACACCACCTAGACAGCGTTGTTAGAGGGCTTGAGTAACCCAGTAAGTGTGGCACACCCAACCAAGTTAGAAGCATGCAAACAGAGTACTCACCTCAAGCACAAGAAAAGCATAAAGGCAACTATAAGGGCCCCTACTGATATACAGTGCCCCAGGTAGTTTATGATGAGAGCAATCTTGTAATGGAGCGCATACTTCCTCTGGAGGTAAAGAGATAACATGATTAAATCAGCATGACTCTCTAAGCACTGACATTAAGAAACAGTTAATCAGTTTAGGAAACAGTAATTACTTTTCTCAACTTCAAAATGATATAATAGCCCCAGGGCTGATGCCTATGTATAAGTCAAACATGCTGCCCAGGCACAGAAGTACAGGCTTGGTTTCATTTCATTTTGGGATTTGTCCACAGCTTCTTACAAATTTGAGAAAAAAAGCTTTTTTTTTTTTTCCCCCTTATCTTTCTGCAATTTCCTCGGGATTTCTTATTTTTATTATTACACTTTTTTAAAAACTTTGTGTTTTAGAGTGACAAAACTACCAAAGACACATCTTCTCACAGCTTCAAAAGTTATAAAGCATTTTTTTGTTGGGAAACTGCATGGTCTTAATGAGCCAGGTTGTGCTACTTTCCTACTCAAATGGTTTGGTTTTCATACAAAAATGAATCAGTTGTCAGTAAAAATAAATAATAAGCCCTTTCCATACAGGCAGATTTTTCTCTGGGTACATTCCTTGCAAGCTACAACCCTTATCTTTCAAATTGAGGGCAGAACCAATGCAGACTGGAAGAGCTGGAATCTGTTATGTCCTTTCAATTTTCAGAGAGCCTGACAGAACCAGAGATCCTATTGTCTTTAGCAGTGACCGAAATACGTGGTGAAACTTAATTCATTAGTGTCTATTTTCCAGGATGCTCAGGAGATGACTGGCAGGTTCTTGACCCTGTAAACAAAAATTAAGTACAAAAGTGCTCCCACCTAAATCAGTGAATTTAGTGGTGTGACCAAAATTTGACCTTGAAGTAACTGGAGCATTCTTTATTGGTGGGCTGCTGCTGGCTTCAGAGAAAAGAGAAGCATCTCCTCTCTTTGCCTGATGGATAGGAAGAAGTAGAAAAACACTATTCAGATAAATACTGAAGCTGGTTAAAAATTGACAGAGGTTTCCTACTTAAAGAAGAAATCCCCCTGAAAAAAGATATTTATTTACTTATTAGTTCTGGCATTTGCTTCTTTTCAGGTTAAACAAATCTTTCCCCATTTTGTGATGTTGTCCTCCTTCAGAAGAATGAGACCTTTGAAATCTAACCACCTAAATTTCCTCCCTTGTGATAAAAATATAAAAAGTAAAATCCTACAAATGGCATCAGTTTTCTAATTTTGGTTGAACTTCCTTTGTTTTGTTTTTTTCTAACAATTTCCTTTAACATTTTATTCCAGTCAAAGGAATTTGTTAGTGAATGAATGTTTGGATGAAACTACAACCAGCAGCTGTAGTTAATCTGTTCCATTGTTCCGTGAAGATAGCATCTTCCAGCACTTTGCCAGAGAGCGAGCATGCCCTCTTGGAATAATTTTCATGATGAAGGCTGCCTATACCTTCAGCACATGGAGTAATGTGCTGTTTCTGGACACAACTCAACCATGTAAGGTATTTTTAAGTCTATTATAAAATCCCCTAAAATAAACTTCCCCATGCACAGGTCCATTTTCTGAATAGCCTTGAGGAGAAAAAAAACCAAAAACCCACAAGATCTGAATTCCACACCGGGTTTTATTTATCCTTAAGTCACGGGGACACCTGAAGGAAAAGATACTTGAACTGATGTACCTGAAATGCAATGTGGTTGTGTTCAGCTAGTGTCCTGGCAAACTGCCTTGCTTATTTCCTTTCCCACTTAATTCATAGAATCATAGAATATCTCAAGTTGGAAGGGACCCATAAGGATCATTGAGTCCAACTCCCTGCTTCTTGCAGGACTACCTAAAGAGCGTCGTCCAGAATTGCTCATGTATTGCTAGAAATCTTCTGGAAGATGATAATGTTTCTCCCGGGCCAAGGATCTGCTCTTTGAATCTGACCCTTCAGCTCCTTCCTTTGGCTCCCTAACCACTATTTCAACTTCACTCAAGTTTTAAGAAGGTGTGGTTCAAAACACGAGAAAATTAATTGGAAAAAATTATAATTAAGCTCCTTTTTGACGCACTGATGCTGAAAGAAAAACAGGCACCGCTTTTATTTTTTCTGTTGCTGTCACTAACAAGGTTTCCTGAAGGCAAATTCAAATATAATAGACAAGAACTGCCTCAGTGCCTATGAAAAACTAAGCTGACAGGTTGGCAAGATCACTTTCCACCAGCCTACATGCAATCTGCATCTCTGGTAGAACTGGAGACAGGCTGAAAAACACATGCCCAGAAGCAGTCATGTGCTGGCCAAAGCTCAGTTCATGTGAAATACTTGCGTAACTCTCTTCTGTCTCTCCCTCCTGACGACCGATAAATTTAAAACGGTAACAACCTTCTACTGCTGCCCAATATTCCTCTGCTTCCAGGAAGATGTTTCACTTCACTAAAATTCAGATTTAAGTCTTATTCAGGCTTAGGAGGCGGGTCGTTGCATTAGAAAGGAGACAGAAGAGGAGACGGTCTGCACACTCTGGTGCTCTCCGCACCACAGCGGGTCACATCACTGGAGTCCTCTTCCCGTGCCATACCTTATGCATGACACCCATGTTACATCAGGCAGTGCAGAGTTACCTTCCAGCCAGCTTCCACCAGGTAAACCGAGGAAGCACAGCTTTATGTCTTTACCTGCACCAGTTTTGCAAATCTAAGCACACCGGGCTCCCCGCAGCCAGATTTCAGGCTAATGACGGAGTCGTCAGCCTGAAAAGTCCTCTGCCGTAGAGGACTTTTTCCTTTGCTTTAGCTGAGATGTGACTGCTAACCTGTCCAAACCAAATCAGCTAACGATTCGAACCCGTAACCGCCGAACAGCAGCACTCAGCTCTCCGGGTGACGGGGGTCTTTCCCGACAGGTCCTGCCAGCGCTTACACCACACGCCTTCCTGCGAGGCTCTGCACCCCGTCCCCAGTTCAGTCGCTTCACGGTTCTTCCTGCGGCCAGGATGATCTCATCACCAGTACAGTTCAAAGACACCGTATCTCCTCTCCAAAGACTTTCAGAAGCAACTGGGAAGTACCTTTGTCATCCAAGCTGCCTCCGAGTTCACTGCTTCTGGGCCAGCTGGAAGCTGGGTAGCTGTGGCTAATGTGGCTGTGCTCCTAAGCAGGATACATTAACTTAAGCCCAGCGTGGTGCTAACTCAGCTACACAGCTTGAAGCCACCTCAAAACATTAGCAGAACCAAATTTATATCCAGCTGCCATATGCCACATAGAGAGGACCAAAGTTCCTGTTTTATAGCTCTTTTTTGAGGCCAAGATGTATTTTTTGCCGCCTGAGACTCTCATTTGTCTTCTAACAAGAGCACAGACTTGTGCCAGATGCAACAAAGGTTCCTCTGACACAGGGGCCTGTAGGCTGAGTAGAAACTTTCCGTTGAGATGATAGAACTCTGGATTCTTGGTGAAGTAAGGAGAGGGGTCAGCAGAACCACTACCAGGGACTTCCGGAGGGCAGACTTCGGCCTGTTCAGGTCACTGGTTGAGAGAGTCCCTTGGGAGACAGTCCTGAAGGACAAAGGGGCCCAGGAAGGCTGGACAGCCTTCAAGAAGGAAATCTTAAAGGCGCAGGAGCAGGCGGTCCCCATGTGCCGTAAGAAGAGCTGGCGGGGAAGGCGACCGGCCTGGCTGAACAGGGAGATTTTGCTGGGACTCAGGGAAAAGAGGAGAGTTTATGACCCCTGGAAGAAGGGGCAGGCGACTCACAAAGAGTACAAGGATCTTGTTAGGTCAAGCAGGGACAAAATCAGAAAGGCAAAAGCCCAGCTAGAGCTCAGTCTGGCCACGGTTGTAAAGGATAACAAAAAATGCTTTTACAAGTATAATAACAACAAAAAGAGAGGCAAGGAGAATCTCCATCCCTTACTGGATATGGTGGGGAACATTGTCTCCAAGGACGAGGACAAGGTTGAGGTACTTAATGCCTCCTTTGCCTCAGTCTTTAATAGCCAGTCCAGGTATCCACAGGGTATTCAGCCCCCTGAGCTGGAAGATGGGGATGGAGAGCACAATGTACTCCTCATAATCCAGCAGGAACAGTTAGGGACCTGTTAAGCCACCCGGACACCCACAAG
>NW_010558287.1:20601-35197 GCF_000687285.1 Phaethon lepturus | reverse complement strand
ACATGGTTCTTACTTTCTCTACTAAAGAAGACGCCATTGCCTTTGCTGAAAAAAATGGTATGTATTGGGTATGAAGGATTCAGCTTTCTATAGGCAGTCTTGATCTCAAAGTATTAACAACAGAAAAAGTACAGGATAAAGTACCTTCGCTCTGTTCCACAAAATTGGTAGACCATTAGTCCTCTACTTGAGGAGGAGGAAAACGGGGAATATTTCCGAGGGTTCTGAAGGCATTGAATCTAGTGTTCCAGCCTCTTAGCATTACTATTGCAAATGCTTTTGCAAGTATCTGTGTTTTGAATGGGAACTGAGCCTTGCTTAGGTCTTGGATGAAAACGAATACTTTCTAATATTAATACTTTCTAACTAATACTAAGAGTATCTGAGGCTGGGGGTCCCAGTTACATGGCAGTGGAGTTTTTGCCTGAAGGCTTGACATAAGCATCTGAATTCTAGTTAAGGAAAGACTGTCAGAACCCTTGTGTATGCTTGATAATCAGAAAAACTAAAATTAAGTGACTACCAAGTAAGCATGTTGGACTTCAGTTTTGACTGTGTTGCAGAATTGATTTATCATAGAATCATAGAATATCTTACGTTGGAAGGGGCCCATCAGGTCCAACTCCCTGCTTCTTGCAGGACTACCTAAAACTAAACCATACGACTAAGAGCATCATCCAGACGCTTCTTGAACTCTGGCAGGCTCTGTGCCCTGACCGCGTCCCTGGGGAACCTGTTCCAGTGACCGACCATGCTCACTGTGAAGAACCTTTTCCTAATGCCCAGTCTGAACTTCCCCTGATGCAGCTTCATTCCATTTCCTCATGTCCTATTGCTGGTGACCAGGGAGAGGAGATCAGCACCTTCCACTCCGCTGCCCCCCATGGAGAAGGTGTAGATTGAGGAAGTTATACCAAAACTAAAGTCTAAACACTTGTAGTTGATAATTGTTCATATTTGAGAAAAAGATACTATAATTACTTAATATTTTTAATGCTAATGACATATCAGAAGGACTGTATCTGTAAACTTACTTGGTATTTTCTCACAGAATTACGATACTGCAAGGAGTATCCATAATCTCAGCCTTTTGAATATTCAGCAGTCCTTTTTTGTGTTGGTATGACTTTTTGGCTGCATAAAAATGTGAGGGTTTTATAAATCAATTTTATTTTCCTTAAAGATCTAGGCTTGATGCTTAGTGCTTATGGATGTGAGGAAGATTACTTACACTGAGTTAAAGCCAGAAATAATGCACATAGGGTGTACACTTCTTCAGAAGCCTTCCCTGTGGTCTACAGCTTTCAACTATATTTTTTCTGGGGTAAATAGTAAAGTCTCTTGTTCTGACCAAATTGTGCAAAGTTGTTAGATGGCTTATCCCATCCCTTACCCAAAAACCAGGATAAGTCCATTAATTTACACAAGAAGCTGAACCATTTAATGTGCAATTTATTAGCATTTTTTAATGGTAAAGGCTAGTATTTAATTCCTCTATTGCTTCAGCATATTTGCATTGGATATGCCAATTACTGTACAATTCTAGTAGTGTTTTGTAATGTTTCATGAACAAATATGAAATTTTGGAGAACCTGGTGTTGCTTATGCTTCTGTATTTATGCTATTCCTATAGCTTGGGAAATTCAGCCTATACAAGAAAAAAAGCTGAATCCTGGCCTATATATCACTGTATTAATGAGCTGCTTACGTCATCTCTTGGGACATGTTATATTTTTTCCTTCCGAAATGCAGATTCAAATAAAATACTTCATTTGTTCAGTGTAGAAAGTTATGCCTTCACTGTAATGAAGTAATGAATCTCCATTGTGTGGGAAAACTACAAAGAAATTCTACCAACTAAACTAAGGCTGTGACTTAATATTACTAGTTCAATATTTATTTGTTTGCACCCTTGATTTTACTGTAACTGAGATGTACCAATCTTTTCTGTGGTTACTGGCTTGACTAAATTATTCCATTTTTATTTAACGTGGCTTAGTTTTATGGGTATGATACGTGCATAATATTTTCTGTAGCAATAGCTTCAGTATCAGAGGTAGCTGGAAATTTTACAATATTTAGTTCTGCTTTTAGAAAGAAAGAGAAACTTAGGCACACATTTATAATGGAACTTAACTTCTAAACTGAGGTGTTACGGAAACATGTCTAAGTCTAGGAACACAAACATTTACCTCTGTCCTTCCCGTATGAACCACCTAAGTTTTCCATTACAAAATTCCTTAAGAACCTCAAGTTTAATTTCTGCAAATCCTAGGTATTGCAGGTATTTTGATGGATTGGGAAACCTAAGAACTTCAGGAAGCTGATCAGGCTGTCTTTCTGCCTGCCCCATCTGATGTGTTTTCTCATGTAGGAGTAACAGCACTGAATACAATGATAGGGGAGATCTCTGTCCAAAATACGATAGATGAGGATGGTCTGAAGTTGAGGCAAGGAGGAAACACTTGCAACTGGATTAAATTAAAAGTTTAGTCTGTTGACCTAAATTATTTTTTTTCCTGTCCAACATCACCTAGGCAGTTCTTTAAAAACATAGATTTAGTAACAGGAATGGAGAATTTTTCTACTCCACAATAACCTTTAGTCAGGTGATGAGAGTGTTCTTCCAGAGATGATGAAATCTGCTTTCTATCCATTTGGCTTGTATGGCAGAGTTCTGGGCAAGAATAACCTCCCCCACCATTGTGGTATTTTTATAAAAGTGTCTTCTGCTCTCTGTCATGAACAAGTGAAGGTGCCTGACTCAAGGAGACTGTTCCAGAGTGTGAAACCTTATCACATATTGTGGCCTCCTGCAATGCAAAGTTAGATGTAACTAACTTTGGATTTTGGATAGCCATAACAGCCCAAGTCATTGTGCTGGCGGTTGCGAATCTCTTTTGGAGGCACTCGGCTGCTCTCCATCTAGTGTATAAAAAGATGAAGCAATAACTTTGGGGCTGTAGATTCCATTCCAGCAGCCAAGTGCCTCAAAGTTAGGTGTTATAATGCTGAATGTTGCAATACCAAAGTCTGTCTCTGGATTTAGTTCTGGCTGTTTACTCAAGCATATATTTTTAATCGGAACAGGAGGCAAAAGCCAGTGCTCTCACAGATGGAAAAAATATGCTTTTAAAACCTCTATTGCAGTATTTCTTACAGAGAATAGTTACCTTGGAAATTAACATTGGTTCAGCCTAATAAACATGAAGAAAATGTTTGTGTGACATTTGTGAACACACAGATTTGAGGCACACTGACATGACAACTTGTGTATCTTAGAGAACATGTTTTGATGTGTAGGTGTATTTTCAGTGTTTTCTGTGAACATCTTAAATGTAAAATTGAGATATATGTTAAACCTTTTAGGACTTACCAAGTTTTTGTTTTAAAACTAAGGAAAAAAAGTATCATCATATTAGTATCAGTTAGAACTGCATACTTAACCACTTCTAGCTTCAACTCAAGTATCTCAACTTTGAGTGAAATGTTGCAGCTAAAGAGACCAAACTTTGGAATACTGAGTGCTGCCCTGGCAACTTTCCAGGCACCTGGAGGCTGCAACCAATTTGCATTTTGATTTACATAAACACTAATGTCTCCACCTCCTCTTTTCTGACATTTTTTCCACATTTCTCTTGCTTAACTATCACATAATTTACTTGTCTTCTATCACTTCATTCCCTTTTCTTGTACTCCTGATTTTTTATGTTCTTCTAAAAATGTTAAGTATTAAACTCCTTTCTAATGCTGAAGTTTTTTCTTTGCTCTTCCTTTCTTTGGTCCTCCCACCTTTCTTTTTTCTCTAGCTTTCCAAGGTCTCCATTCTCTCCCAACCTTTGGGATTGATCTTCTGTATGCTATTTTTTATCACGTTTATTTTCATTTCCTGTCCCAGCATATACAGAGCCTTAGTGCTTCTGTGATGCTATGGAGTTGTGGAGCCATGAACTTGCAGGACAGTCAGTGTTCCCTGTTAAGCTTTTCACTGATGACTGTCAAGTTTTTTGCAGGCGTAAAGAAAATGGAGGTGTAGTATGGTGAAGTCTTATCAACTGAGAGAACAGGCACATGTCACATCTGTGGCATTTCAGTTTTCTCTGCTGCCAGCTACAGAGGAATAAACTAATGGATGCCTACATGGAGAAAAAGATATTAAAGTTAAAAGATTTTAAGTTGCATTTGCTCTATATTGTATGCTGAGAATATTTACAACTCTTTGTTTCTTGTCTCGCCCCCCCCCCCCCCCCTCCCATTTCCCCTGTAACCTCCAGGCTGGAGCTATGATGTTGAAGAGAAGAAGATTCCAAAACCTAAATCCAAGTCTTACGGTGCAAACTTTTCTTGGAACAAAAGAACAAGGGTGTCTACAAAATAGGTTAGCATTGGCTGTCTGACTGTGAATAAAGTCAGCTGTGCTATATTTATAGTCCATGTATAATACATCTCTTAATCTCCTAATAAATTTGACCTTTAAACTACAGATGCATCTTGTGATGTCTATTTTAAATGTTTTTGATGTCTCCAGTTGAACCTGTTACAAACTTCCCTATAAATAGAGGAGATTTGGAGTGTTCATACTTCTAAAAAATTGCTGTAGTAGGAATCTATCAAAAGGAATGTTTGAAATCAGCTGCAACTTTAAAGATTATTGCTTATCTTTGATGCTAATTTTATATCCACTATCTTGTTTAAACTTACGAAACTTGCATATATAAATTCATTAGGAGGTGGGGATTTTTCCTTCTCTTTCTGTAAAGAGAAGTTTGTCAATTGGAGAGCAAGGTATGATATATAAAACTTAACATTTGAGTATAACAGACTAGTCTGTATAAATGTATATTATCTGCCCGAATTAATTTTTTTTTTCTTCATTTTTCCAGAAGCATTCATAACTGGAATAAAAAGTACTGTTTTTTGTTTTGGATATGGGGGAGGTTTAGTCCAAAAGATTGACATTGCAATTGTTTCTTTGTGATGTTCTTCAGAAGTGAAACTAAGCCAGTTAAATATTCACAAATTGTGTCAGAAGAGTGTTGGGTGCCTCACGCAGCATCAGCTTATACTAATTATATAATTATAGTTCTATCTTTTATTGCTAGTTACATGTTTATCTGCACTGAGGTTTCCTGTTGCCTAACAAAGAGATTTGGTGATAGCATCTCAGCCTTAACATGGAATATATATAGCCTAAACTCAGTTTGTCTTACATGACATTAAATCATTAATTTTAATAACACACAATATTATGTTTGGAATCCTTAGTTACATATCTGTGGCTTTTGATGTATTCACTTTAACTTTTACTTAACAAACTGAGATATCAACAGATGATCAGTGAAATTTATTACAAATTGGGGGAGGGTACACCTTTTTCATATGCAACTGAGAGTTTTATCCCAACTGTCACAAAAGAAACAGTTGAGACAGCTCTCTCCACGTAGGTCTAAAGAATGGTGTAAGTGCTATGCACTGAATTCTAGCTAAAAGAATGCATAAAACTATGTTGTGTTACCCAGATTTGATTATATTCTGGTTTCAGTTTTCACCAGCTGCCCTATATGCTGGCTAACATTTGTTTAAAGCATTGTTTTTGACCCAGTTTCAGTATAATCAACCAGTTGGCTGATGTCGCTATTTTCCTATCACAGACAAGAACTGTTATTCCAATTCATCTTCCTATTGAATTTTGAATGCTGCATTGTGCAGTGGAGCCTAAAGTCCTCCAGGAACGCCAAAGTGCACCAAACTGGAATCTTTAACAGTCTAGCATCTACTGCATGTCTTTGTATTCCAGCTAAAATTAATATACTGATTTTAGTAAGGAGACAGTAAGAAGACATGCCTTTTTTTTTTTTTTTCCCAGTTCTGCCTCTTACAAGTGAAGAGCAGCAAGATTCTAATTTAATCATCATCAAACTTTACCTTTAAAAGGTGGTGCTTGGATATTTAATGGGTATCTAATGGAGTAGATGCACAGCTTCGTTTTTGAAATTATGTAGTCCAGGGAAATGACTGATAAATGTTAGATACCTAACATTATCTTGGGACACCTAATATATGAAATTGCTGTATGCTAATCTATACTTCTCATAACTAGAATCAGTTTCACATACAGCACAGTTTCTTTTTTTTGTTACTCCTGCTAAGATAATGGAAATATTCAAAGGAGAATTTAAGTCCTCTTCCCAAGGAAGAAAGCTGCTTTTTTTCTTGTTCCCCTTTTTTTTTTTTTTTTTTAAATTAATATGTTGATTATGATTCTGTCGTGGGCACCCCACCTTGAAGTCTTTAAGTTGTGTTTGAGCCCAGACCTTCTTTTCCTCTGATCACTTTCCTAGGACTTGGATTTTTTTTCTCCTGTGGGATGGTTTCTTAAGAATGAGCATGCTGACCATGGAAGAGAGTTGATTATCATCGCTATAGTCTTCAAAAGAAGTCAAATTGAGTGCAAGAGCTTGCAGAGGACCAGTGCCAACAGGAATATATTTTTGAGATGTAAAATATACTAGATATTGAACTTCATTACCCTTTCATTAACTTACCAGAATACTACAGCACTAGGCTGGAACTGAAATGTACAAGGTGATCTGACCGTCTGTAGTTAAGTATCTTCAGAAGTTAATGTTTCATTGTTGAACTCCAGCTTCTATCTGTTCTGCAGTGTGTTACGGCAGGTAAAATTGCTCCCAAATGTAGAACATGTCAAAACAAAAGGCACAACAGGTAAGGTACCATAATCAAGTGTTTTAGTATCTTCAACCATTGATCTGAAAATGGAAATCTTTTGATTTTGAGGTATCAAGGCTAATACAAATGCTGAATGAGATCAGAGATTCATCTTGGCGGTAGATGGAGCTGTGCTGCATACAACTAATCAAAGCTTTTCATGGCAGTAATATTTTAAACCTCTGGAAATACCAAAATAATTTGTGGGGAAAGAAAAAGTTTAAAGCTCTCAAACAAATAGAACATGTTCTTTGCCAGTGGGATTTGCATGCATCTGAGGTATCTTGCCACCTTACATGGCAATAACAACCAAAAGAGTATTGAAGTATTACAAGATAATTGCATGGCAGCATTGCAGAGGAGCCTTACGTAGATGTTACATTCTTTCATTGAGATGGGAAGTTTTGAGAGGTTTTCTTCACAGCTTTGTAGCTTCCATTATTGTGGAAAGTCTTAAGCAAAAAAACAATGGGCTGATCTGAAGTAGTTTATATTTGGGCTTGTATAGATATATTGTGTGAACCTCTGGAGGCCGAACTGCTGCTGGAGAAAGTCCTTTCCCAGTTATAGCAAATTAGTCCATAGTATCACCAGCTTTCTGAAAAAGGCTCATTATCTGTCCTTGCCATCTCAGCCAGCTACATGTCACAATGAGATTTCAATTATTCCTGTTAAGTCTGAGTTCATTCTTTTAAGACAGAAGCAACATCATCATCTTTTTCCTACTGTATGCTACTACTTTTACTCCCACCAGCTCTACAAGGTATGTGGCATCTATCTCTTTTCTTCTTTTTTCAATGTCTCTTGACCACGAGAAGTTTCAGACATGAGTTTTGAAAGGTTGGCCACTCCAGTACTATAATTTCTGGTTAAAACCAGGAGTGTTTTGGTGAAGTTTTAACTTTAATCATAAGCTCCCTTTTTTTACTTGACCCATATGTTCATTTCTGCCTTCCTGCCACTTTTTCTCCAAGTTCCGTAAAATGAATTCTGTTCTGTTAAATGTATGCCTGTTTACATCAGTTCAGTGATGAGCCACAGAAAAACAAAACACAAACTAACCCTGCTTAGCTGTCATCTGAATGCTCAGACTGGTCCTAATCCTTATATTTTACAGCATTTCTTTTACCTAAGCAAAGTTGAAATGCTGTTAAGTAAATGCTCCCACTTCTATTGCCGACTGCAGATAACAGTATTTACTTTGCACTATAGGACTCCCTAGAAAACGTGGGTGCATAACTGCAGATACTTCGATACAGTTTGCATAGTTCTGTTGTGATAAAATGATGTGTGCAGGTTACCAAGTTATTTTGAAGATGGGCAGCATTTATAATTCCAATGAACAACTTTTTTATTATAACAAAGGCCCTGCAACTCTCAAAGTCATGATGTTGTAATGGAACCTAAAGATTGTCAGGAAATTAAAAGCAGTTTCAGATTTCTAGCAGTGTATTCCTTAACTGTACTGTTTGATGGATAATTTAAAACAAATCAGACTATTAAGTGATACTATGAAATGGAAAATTTAATTACACTTATCTGCAAAGTTTTGTCATGTGGTGGAAAGGAGAAGATAATTTGGACTCATTTTAGCTTTTGCTTGTAATTCCGCACCAGGAGCTTGGGTAGCTTGATTTTGCCAGAGATACAGCTGTCTGACCTTAGGTTTGGTTACTGGGCATGCCAACATACTGTGTTATTCCAAAAAGAAAACAAGTGCAAATAAACCTGAAATAATACTTAAAAAAAAAAAAAAATTAGACAGTTTTATAATAAGTATGTCTGTTAAGGCAGCTTGCTTTGATAAGTCATTGTTCTTATTCCTACATTCTGAGAGGGATTTATTTTTAATTGGTAATGATTAATGCTGGAGTGTATCACCAACATCACAAGATTGCTGAAATAAATGTGCCTACAGCAACATAATAGAACAAAAAAAAGGCAAATTATTTTGAAATGGTATTAAAATGTGGATTTAATTTGGATTTCAAATATTAATTCTTCATATCCAAGTTCATCATGAGGGAAGGTAGAAAGGTCCCTGTCCTGAACCCTTCCTGCACAGAAAATATGAATGAAAACCTTTTTGGACAAGTTTGATGACACCAAGCTGAGCGGCGCAGTTGACATGCCTGAGGGACGGGATGCCATCCAGAGGGGCCTGGACAAGCTTGAGGAATGGGTCCAGGTGAACCTGATGAGGTTCAACAAGGCCAAGGGCAGGGTCCTGCACCTAGGTTGGGGCAACCCCCAGTATCAGTACAGGCTGAGGGATGAAGGAATCGAGAGCAGCCCTGCCCAGAAGGACTTGGGCGTACTGGTGGATGAAAATCTGGACATGAGCCAGCAATGTGTGCTCGCAGCCCAGAAGGACAACCACATCCATTTTTCCCGTCAAAAAAAGTCTCTATTGCTGTGAACAGATATGTTATAAAAATAATGTATCCATTTGGCTATTTCAGACATAATTCACTTTCATGTTCTTCAGAGAAGTTGGTGAATGCAGGGACAAGGTGATTCAAGCAGTCCATTTGGATTTACAGAGGGCTTTCAAAAAAGTCTCATCAGGTTTCAGAGAAGCAGCAGCAGGCTTAAAGACCTAAGTATCTTTTGTTTGAGGAGCAAATCTGTAGGGTGGAATTAGTTCTTCAGTCTACAGGAGAGAGAACAGAGGATGAGTATGGTAGCGCCCTCTAAAAATCACATGATGCAGAGAATAGTGTATAATTCACTGTTTTTCATACAGAGGCAGATCAACAAACTCAAGAGGATGCAGCTTAAAAATAAACAAACACATTTTTACATCATTTTGAAATTCATCAGCAACTTTTTGACTCCCAAAACTAACTTTACACTAGCTCAAATTCAACACAAGAAATGCACGCAATAAAAGTTTGCATTAAACATAAAATAGTATCTCATTTATAAAAATCCTGAGCTAAAGGCTGATGAGAGCTGGGAAAGGGTATCCTTGGATCCGTGTTCTTTCTTTGGCCGTCGCTATTAGCCCAAAGCAGGGTTTGTTCAGGTGGGTATCCTGATCTGGCACAGAATGGCTGTTCTTAGTACTATTTGCCAGTATGGCATTCAAGCATATCATGCTATTGTGTTTGTCAATGTTTTGTGATTAATTAAATACATTCTTCAGAGTGAAGAAATGACCACAATTTCCACCTCGAAGCTGATGGAGGTTTACTACTGACCATCATGATCTTCAGCTATTATCAGATATTTTTAAAACAGGTTATCGTACTCAAGATACGTACGTGTGGCTAAATTCCACAGATTCAAAATTGTTGTGTAAGATTGCAGAAGTATTTAAATGATTAAATATTTTCATATTATATGTACAGTTTACCCTCCTAAAATATCCTAGTAAAACAATGGCTTGACTTGATAAATATTTACAGTTATTCTTAAAAAGGTGTCACTAAGTCAGAAGAAGTGAAGAAAACTATTTATTCTGGCATTGTGCCTATAAAAACAGGAAGGTATTTTAATTTCTCTGTATTGGGTAGAGAAGGTGAGAAAATCCTTAGCATGTCTATCAAGTAAAGCAGTTGTCTTAGCATGCCTTGATTGTCTGTTAAAGGAGTATGTATGCAAAGTTGTAGTCAGTCTACTGAGATGATTTTTCTAGTCAGATGCAACCTTGTCATTGCTGCCTTCTGCCTTAACCAGCTAAGGGAAGTAAAACATCAAACTGAGAAATACTGTAAATTTAGAATCAGAACATACAGCTCATTACAAGCTGTGCCTAATAAATTCTCTGCTTATTACAGTACATTTTCTGATCAGTTCTTGGATGTTTCACTATTTTGGTCTACATACGATCTGATGTTGTTGCCAAATAGGTTTTATCAAAATTACAAAGCTGCTCAGAAATGAAATTTTTTTTTTTGCTTTCTTCCCCTTTCCCCCACCTGACCACTTTTATTGCTTCACTTGGGATGTCTGCACAGTGCTTGAGAAAATACTTTTGAGTGGTACACATGGCTGGGAAAATGCTGCAGTTACAGTGCCCTTACTCATTAATCTATTGCACGGGTCAATTATAAGCCTTCTGATGGTGCATTTTTTTTCTCTTTCTCGGGCAAGACAGATTTCCAGTTTATTATTGGGATACTGATAACAAAGTTCCCTTACCAGTCAACATCCTAAAGTATAGCCTTCAAATATATAAATACCCAATAGCTTAGAACAGAGATACAATCTCATTTATAACAAATGAAGACACTTCACTGAGACACTGTAAAAGAAACTACTAAATATTTTACCACTTCAGCTAAATAAGTTTTCTTTGATTTTGACTTTCACAATCCTTAGTTTGCAACTGCTTTTTGCAGCTATACATAAAACAGGACTGGTGAGCAAAAGGTACATTTACCTCAACAGTGAGTACTGAACCACAGCACTAAGAATGTGCAACAACTCGGTTCCATGAGCAGCACTTGCACAAGTGTAATAACTGTCTGTAAAATGATTTTAAAAAATCACTTTCAATAACTAGTCTGTAAAAAAAGCAAAACCTGCCACTGTGAATATAATAAAAAACCTTAAAAATAACAGTAAGTTGGAAGCAACTTTGTTGCAGCCTATTACTGTAATGGTGTAAAACTGCAAATGCCAACATCTTGCATTATCTGCTTTAAAGTGAGGTGATGTGAGAACTACCTGCCTGTCCACAATGTGGATATTCACACTTAACTGCATTCCTTTAATAGCTGGTGGATTTTGATTCATTTAGCTAGTCTAGACATCTGAAGAGGTGAGATGCACTGAGCTTTAGAAATACCTTTTTGTCTATTGCCATGGATGTGATGTGAATGCTAAATGGTCATGTCTCAAAAGAGAGACTAAACAAGTTATTGGGGGGGAAAAAATTCATTAAGGGCTAGCAAATGCATGGAAGCCAGCTCCAGCATGGAAGTCCCTAAAGCACAAATGGCTGTAGGCTGTGAGAATACTCAAAAGGTACGCGACTCGGCGTGTCTGCATCCCTACAGAGCTAGACGGCTGTCTACATTTGCTCTCCATCAGAAACTGGATCTTGGCTAGGCAGAGCCACCGTAACCACCTTTATGTTCTTATAACCATCTATATAAGTATAAACAGACTAGTTAAGGTGCTGCCGTCTCCACTGTAAACATCTGAAGCCCAATCATCAATATCGCTCTCCGTGTCTGAGAGAGAATTAATTTCTGGTCAGTAAAATATCTAACTAAGGGATGTTGAAATGTTGAATTTCTATCTCTCTATCTGAATCTCCTTGCTTTGCACAGCTTAAGACTGAATTGCATAAACATTTTTATTTTGTCGTATAATCTCAAGTTTCTTCAGCGTTTTTTTCTGCCTCCCTTAAAAACGATGGCTGAAGCATTCACCTCTGCTACAAAGAATAGCTAAAAAAAAGCCTTTAAAAGTCTTTTTTTTTCTCCAGACTAACAGTTTTGTGCAGTATCGAAGTCCTGCCTCTGTCTCAAGATTCCATATGCTTCCTGAAGGAGGCATAAATGCTACCAGTGAGTGCAATAGAGGAGTGGAGAGAGTTAGATATACTCACTTCTCTTGATCTGACCTCAAAAATAACATCCTCACTTCCCATCAGTGCCTGCCTTCGGATTTCAGACTGATTAAGAAGCACAAGAGAGAGAAATTGCAGAGCCAGTGTTTGAATTTAAGCCTTTATCTTCCTGAAGAGAACCAGCAGAGACCATGGAAGACAATGTAAGAATCCCATTTCAGGAAGGGCAGATGACTTTACTACCTGAAATATTTTGAAAGAAAGAGCTGAGACAATTTTCAGTTCCTCCCCTGCCTGCTTTCGATCCACTGGGAGGGAGGTTATGAGGAAAAGCAGGTTACAAATACAAGCAGCACTTCTGCTGACTTTTACATGTTACAACAGGGTAGAAAATAATCAGCACCTGGCTCCCCGACTCACCAATCACAGAGTGCACCTTAGGAAATTTTCTCAATACCAGGTTTCACTTCTTGCCTCCTTTTCCCACACTACATGATGGCTTATCTTCAAAGCATTCCCATTTCACTATCTTCAGACAATTCTGTTTCGCAGGTGGAAGGCAGCTTTTTGTTTTTCCTCAACTTTGATCATTACCATATGGTCTTTCATACGTGCTCAGGGTCTCTTTCCAGGATCACGAATCATTTTTCTCTTCCCGGACAATTTTTCTGACCAGGTCTCTACAGAAAAAAACAACTGAAACACAAAGTGATGTGGTTCTTGGGAGTATTTTGGATTCCAGACAGAAATAGTTGTATGGTGCCAGGGACATGGATCCGTGGCCTGGCCTGGGGATGAACGTTATCAGGTATGAGGTCTTATCTCAGAGGAATGTTAACCTAAGACGCAAATATCCATAATAGAAAACAAATGGTGTCACAGAAACAAAAACCCAGTTCTTACTGGCGCCTCTTGGGCCTTTTATTCTTTTCCATAGGCACTGCCTTAAAGATTCACAGTCGGTCTTTGAGTGATGTGGTTATGTGTGCTCCATCCTGGTGCTACATTTTCTGGAGTTTGGAATTTCTTTTTTGGCCAGTATGCTCAGCATCCCACATCTGCGCACTTAAATGACCTTCACCATCTCCTGAGGGCATAAAATGGCATAGTGTAGCCAACTGTCTCATCTGTGATTAGAATTACTAGTCATGTCTAAGTGCTTAATTCTTTTTATCTGTGGCATATCATTAATCTAGTATGAGGCTAGCTCAAAAAGGTTTTATTTTTAGGCTTAATTTTGTTTTTTTTTAACCTATTAAAGTCCTGCTGTTTGAGTTGTCAGCAACATAAAAAGTTCTCTGAATCTTGGCAGCTTGGAAATATTCTGTTAGAATTTAAGTAATATTGGGAAATGTTGAGTTGTTGAAATCATTGTGATTTGTGGGAAAATTCTGGCTTGAGTAAACCTTAGTTTTGAAATATTATGCAGCCAGGCATAACTTCAGATCAAAACCACTGAACTTGCATGAGAGTAGCCAACAGCAGGAAAGTACAATGTCTGGGAAGGCACAGTCAAGGGTCTGGAACCTGCTGCTGCTACATCCCAGGTGAATTCCCTGTTAGGCTAAGGAATTCCTCTCCTTTTTGATGACCTGACTAATACCCAGCTATCTGCACGGAATAGGACTGGTCCAAAGAAGTGACTGAAGCAAGGACTCTAGACACTTTTAGGGTACTGATCTTGTATGTGAATGACCCAGGCCCTAATGCCTGATTTGGAGCCAGAACTTCCGTCTGGATCTTATGTCTCCTAGGTAGCTGCTGTGACTGCTGTTTGCTCTGGTTTACTTCTCTGTTGCTCTTTTCTATTTTTCTTTGCAAGGAACTTCAAAAGCTCCAGGTTTTATTTCCAGGCAAGATCCTCAGGGATAATATTTCCCCACCCACTTCTAGTTAATTTAGAGTATCTTCTTTGCCAGATCACAGACAGAATATGCTGCTTCTCAAATCCCTGCCAAATTTTGGCTTAGAATGAAAAAAAAATATAATTTCTAATGCCATCTTGCAGAATAGAATTTGCAAACTTTGGTTTTTAAAGCATCAACAGGAATCAGTAAAATTCACTTCAATTTTAGAGAAATTCCTGGGCAGTAATAAATTTGAATCTGAGAATACTTAGTCATGTGCCATTGGGCACGTCCATTTCTCTCAAAGCCAGATTTTGCCTTTGTTATGTGCAAGAATTTCTGGCCTGGCATCCTGGTTCAGAGACTAAAACATTCTAGCATGCCTGGTGGAAGGATCCTGTTACAGTATATATAAGGCTGTTCTCACAACCTTCACCTGCGGTGAGGCTGATAAAAAAATTTGCAATCTTATGTTAATCCAAATAAGCTCTCCTCC
>NW_010558287.1:5017-20591 GCF_000687285.1 Phaethon lepturus | reverse complement strand
GAGACCTGGGGAGTCTGATCAAGTACCCAGGTTTCCTTGTACTTCGCAGCAATGCATCCAGTTTGTTACAGCCTCAAAAACATTGCTGTCTGTGTTATTCTGCTGCTATTTAGCCCTTCCTTTCTAACACTACAGTTGAAATGAACGGGGACTGTTTTTTGACTCATTAATTTTATTTCTTAAATTATCTTTGTGTGAATATGGGACATTTTAAGAGCATTTTAATTCTGCTCCTTGAGAACCAATAGAAGTCCACTTTACCTTATTCCCCAAGCAAAATTTCTCCTTAAAATAGTTGTAGCTTTCCATGTCCATCACTTAATTACTGTAAAAAAGTCTTCATATACTGTATATGTTAGAACACTTTTTGGTGACTCACATCTTACCAAAACATTCACAACCTGATCGAGGTGACTGACTTTGTTGGAAGAGTAACAGAACAAACCCTTTTGCAAGGAGTGCTGCAGATTTTCTCCCAAAATGAATCCATATGGATTGCTGACTGAAATACTCTATGTTAACAGATAGCTAAATGAGAATCTTCTTCCCAGTCAGATAAAGATTTACTCCATAAAATCTTCTGCAACTTCTTTTGGAAATATTCCCATCTTTGGAGTAAGCGCTATGCCACCTGTTTATGCATTTATGAAACACTGCTCCCTGCGGGACAAGTCTGGGTTGTATGCTTATTTTGATAAAGTGGTACTTTAATCTTCAGTCAGACACTAAGCAATTACCTCCTGCCACTGAAGTCAAGTCCAAGACTAAAATACATGATACTTTTTCTCTCTCCTTTGAATTATTTCCACAAATTAACTGTTCATTTATTGTATACATGTATTCAGCACTCCGCTATTATAAAGCTTTTAACAGACTTACAAATGAAGGAAATATCTGGGACTCCACTGAAGACCATCTGACAGCTCAGGAGTAAGTATTCTGGTTGTGTATGTATGGCATATGTACAACAGGTGAAGATTTATTGCACAAATAGATTTTATGAAACAGCAACCATAGGAGAAGCAACAGTTTGGTCTCCTTTGAGGAAGTGTTTATGTATTTCACTGTTGGTACCTTGCAAATGCTAATCCAGTGATAGGAAGAGATGCTTACCATCTAGCTAAATAAAGATTGAAATGCTGCTTTAATCAAATAAGCTTATGTTCAAATGTTTCCCTAAGGGCATCCAACTGGTTTCACGTCTGTGTGCTGTTAACTAGTGCTGGGTATTCTCTCAACATCCCATCTTATTTTATCCACAGCTGAGCTGTAATTCCAAATAAATGCTACTCACTCAGTAACAAATAAGGATACATAGATGCTTTTTCTTGTAAAGGATCTTCACAATTCTGCTTTGTGAAAGGATACTACATAAGCTCCAGCTGGGTGGCTCATGGTGGTTTTCCGAGACTGATCCTTTCTTTATCCTTCATATAGCAGATCTGTTCTGGTCAGTCTGTATGTTTAACAGAGAATTCATAATACATTGGAAAAACACTTTTACCCCTATCTGGAATTTCTTATGTTCTAGGAAGAACAGGGTTTCCTGTTGCTGTGTGCATGGCAGCACCATCAAGGTGCAGATGAACACATATAATGAGCCGGGTTACTAAGAGTTACTGTTCTTCCTCCAAAAAACAGCTCACGCATCATAAATCTACTCGTAGAACCAGAGGTTGACTTTTCACATCTGGAAGCAATAAACGAAGTGGCCTATAGTCTCCAAGCGTCAAGACTCAGGATAGGAGGTGGCGAGTGACATCTTACAAAGCTGAGCAAGGTCCCTACTGTAGGTTGTCCAATCTTTTACACTGCTTTCAGAATGGTACCAAAAAATAATGATAGGTAAGTTGCAGAGATGTTTTTTATGCCATCTGGAATTGGAGGCTATGGCTTTAACATCACATCTTCAGCTTCACTATCCAAAGACCAGATCCTGCTATGCTGCCAACCTGCCTACATGATGGAGTTAGAATGGAAACCTAGATGAAGTGACTATTCTATTCCTGCATCCCCTGGAGTAAGCTAGAAGTTACCCTTCCAGCTGATGAACTGGTGAATCCTGGTGAGCCTAGGAGGTTTTACTACAAGATCATAGGAGTGCCTGTATTTAAAAAAAAAAAATCGTGTCTCCACTGTAAACTGCATGTTCTCCATATGTTCAGGTAAAGGACATATGGAGCAGTTCCCTATTTTTAATGGTCTTTAGGTCATCCAGCATATTGCAAATAGTCACAGTAAGAGATTCAACAACTATTTGGTGAACTTAAATAAGAGGAAACACAGGTCTTTAGAGGGACCTGGAATCAACCACCACAGGCAGCCATGAATAGACACTCCATAGCTGTCTACAAAAATATCTGCTCTGACTGCCCTAAGTATGCAACCATGCACTTACCCATGAAACCTCAAAACCTTGTATAAAAGTTTCTGTCGCTCTATAACTAACCCAAAACATTCAGTATAAAGATAAAAATCATGGAGGATAATGTGCAAGAGTAAAATAGGAAAAATTAAACATGTCACCCATGTCCCAACCATGGCCTTAGCAACAGTAAGGCATTTGTGAAGAGAAATTTAGGGGATCCTAGAAAGTAAGCACTGCCTAACGCCACATAGACAGGCAGAAAACAGAGAAGGCTGTTAACAGACTCTGTCAACACGCTGAATTCGGTGAGAGGAATCCATGTGACTCTAAACCTGATGGTCAAGGTCTTCCTAAACAATTGACCAGAGACACAAAATTTTTTTTTCAATATCACAAAAATATCAGTAAATTCTGCCACAATATTCTGCCACTTGCTGTGGCTATTGTCTGATGCTTCAAAAGAAAGTAACCCTGCCTACCTTCATTCCCCAAAAGCCAAACGATGCACTGAGGGCAAATGTAAATCTCTCTGGCCCCTGCAGGTAAACAGCTGGCAGGATTAAAGTATTTAAAATACGGTGCAAAAAAGATATATGGAAATGCAGTCTCCTTTTAAGACTCTGTTACAGAAACAAGAAGTTAACCACCCAAAGATACAAATCACAAGTTTTCATTTTCAACAGCAGGATCACTTCCATCCTGTCATCAAATCCCACTTACACACTTGTGAGTTGCTAGCATGAAACGTATTCGTTGTGGTCCTTATCACATTTCAAAGACCAGTCCAGAATGGCTCATCTCTGAAATACTGATCTTTCTATTCTTATTTCCAGACTGGTTTTATTCATAACCAGTTCATATACCTTTCCACTTATTTAGCAAGTACTCCCTCCTGGTAAGTGCTTTGTGAATTAAAATACCTAATCAAATTCCTTCTTAGCCTTTGATTACTAAACTAAACACATCAAACTCCTTCTTTAATCTCCTCTCATGCCAATGGCGTGCCATTTCCCACATCATTCTATCAGCCATTACTGTGTTAATTTATTCTTCTCGTAAAATAAGTGGCAAGAGCTTTGGATACCATTCACTTTCAGAGCCCTAATAATCTCATAGCAGAATATAGTTGTCTTCAATACTATTTAGACCAGCTAGTCTACTAGACAGAAAGACAAGCACTGCCAAGTTGAGCATACACAATTTTAGCCACTGGCACTTTTTCTTTTGACGAGGGTTTTCTCTATAGTTTTGTCTGCCGGCAATGTTAGAAGATAAATGTGTTTATAAAACATTTTTTGTTTTGCAGGGCCATACATAAAGAATGAGCCTCTTCCTATACTCAAAGTATGTTTCAGCATGAAGACAAAAGGGATGGCTTACCTGAAGCTTTCTATTCAGCGAGTTTCCTTTCATCTGTAAATCATGCCCAATGTAAAGCCAAAACATTATTCAGAATGGGAATAGAAATTGATTTGTTGTCATTAGAGCTGATGATGCACTGGAAATGGAAGAAATGTGTTTCTGCCACAAAGTGCAGTTAACCCAAACAAGCATTTGATAATGTAAGTATGAAACATCACAGCCTAAGAATTTTCTCAGAAGTAGAAAATGGCTGAAAGTTGGCAGTGACTTGCAAATCAGATTCTGAACTTGCATTGTAAGTAGTCCAGAATACCAGCCTGGTCAATCTATTGAATGGAGACACTGAAAATTTTCAGCTAAACACTGGGAAAAAGAAATTACTCTTCTGATTTTTGTTGTTTTCAAGGAAATATCTTCTAACTCATTAACAAGTTGCAATCAAACATGGAGTTGATTAAGCCAGAAGTTTTTAATTGCCTTCTGATGGCACTGAAATACTTTGGGTTTAGCAGTTGTATTTCAATATGGGAGACATTTCAATGGGCCTAGATTAGACTAAATATAAAAATAAGAAATTTGTCATAAACCGGAGAGATGATAGATCTACATTTTCACTTTCTTTGTTGATTTGTTAGTTTTTTCAAAGAAAATTCTATCACAAGTTTGCCTAAAAATGTTATCACACCTCTTTACAAAGTTTGTCTTATAAACTTCAAAATAACAAGGAAAAAGAAAGCTGTATATGGCCAGCAAATAACAAATGTGAGTTGTTTTCTTACTAGAAGGACAGTGCCCATGGTGGTGATTTGACTAGCAGTGTTTACCTTCCATTTGCAACACAGCTTGATGATTATTTGTGTGTAGTCACAAATAAGATAGATGATGGAGAAGGGAAAGTTATTCAAGACTGCAGACTGCAATGTGACAGTGGTCACTGTATTGCAACCGTTGAAACAAATGCTAATTTGCTAAGCCCAAATTGTTTAGGAAAAGCAATGTGTTAAGATATTCCTTTGATAGCTTTACTATTCTGTTCCTTATTTAAAGACTAAAGAAAGAAGTGCTTATTATAAAAAATGTAAACTTCCATTGAAAGCATATTCTCTTAATCGTGCAGCTAAACAAACTGTAACTGACAGCTAAGAAGAACACAATAACCAAATTTGTAGGTTTGGATGAAATTAATATTAACAATGCAGTTTAAATCATCAAACTGCCAGTTTCCAGTGGATCAAGACTTCAGCTTCCTCCACAACAGGAACAACAGTTTCTTCTAAAAGAAGCAAAGAATGTAAGCAAAGTCAATTTTCATTAAATTTTCATGTGAATCCAAGCAAAGTTCAATTTTGTCATGCTGCCAAGCAGAATATGAGCTTTAACTTGAAATTCCAAAGTTCTGTGGAAAAATTTATCCTTTGAACTTGCTGGTTCTCAAAAATGGACAACAGTGATATACTGAACAGGTTACTATGTAGCACATAGTTATTTTAATTAGACAGTTGCATGACTGAGACAGCTTCCAGGAACAAGTCCTTTAAATACATTGCAGTGTAATGACTAGAGGTAGTTTTTTACAGAGGGAGATGCCAGATGAGATATACATATATATATTTTAGCTTGATAAGGGAAGGTGGGAGGGGTGTGTGTGAAGAGCTGAAACCTCTCTATGCCCACAAGAAGTTCCACTCTGTTCTGGCATTAAAGGGGTTTTAGAAACTACTTATCAATGACATGGTATTAGCAACGCTTTTGTTTTGTGTGTCCATGATCACAAAAAATTGTGTCAAGAAATTAAGTGGTTGCTTATTACAGATGTAAGGTAGTAAACTTTGTTTCATGACACTGACACTGAACACTTTGAAAAACAATGAAAAAAAAAAGCATGATGAAGTATATGCACACAAATCTGATTTTTTTTTTTTAACTGAACAACAGTGGTTATTTTTTGCCACAATATACTGTTTCTTAGGGTGTTCGAGTGAAGAGGAAACTACTGGTCCTTGTACAGGAAGAGCTGTTGGAGGGAGATTAATATTCTGAGTTGTCAGAAGTAACAACCCTAAACTGTCATATAAAATAGTAGCACGCAAACAATGGAAATAAAAAGATAAGAATAAAATATACTGTGTAAGCTAAACAATCCTCAGGGCTCTGCCGAAGTCACCGTTGTCATTAAGAGCAAGCTGAAGGATTCCAGATGTGAGACAAAGTTTGTACAGATGAAATCACCAAAACAGGCTGTGAGTGGCTGTTCATCGTTGAATGATGAAGTTGCTGCTGTGTTTTTGAACATGGTATCTTGAAGAGCATCCAGAACTGGTGGACTAGAAGGAGAAAGGGTATTCATCACAGTGTATCCAGTTCCTCCTTCATCATCTGCCCAGAAAGCATCTAGCCTAAGCCACCAAGACAGCATTGCTTTTCAAAACAGTGCACCAGCAAGCATTTCTTCTCTTTATGCATTTCAAGTGTGGTTAGAAACGTAGCTGTCGGTACCGTGAGTATGGTAACTTCCCAGGAAGCCCCAGACCAGAAAAAATAGAACAATGCTAATGTAACAAGAAACACACACTATGCGTGACTTCTCCATGGCAGGGATCAAGGCACATCCTTTCAACCCAGCGTGATAAGCCAGTAAGGATCTCACTCCATGACTTCACTGCCTGAACTCTCTTGTCACAGTAGATGTTGTGTTTCAAATAAGGTCTAGAAATTAAAAGCTTTATGGCTAATTTAGAAAACTAAACCAATCCTAAACCAACACTTTTTAATAAAAAGAAGGATGTTAATTCAGCTGAGCACTGCCCGTGCCTTCTGTTCTTTTCCATTTGCTGTCTTTTATTGCCGGGTGTATCTGATGCCTTTTTGCCAAGGTCATGAATGGATAAAGTGATCTTACACTAACCAGGGAAGGATCAATCTGAATGTGTTTAGTTCTTAATGTGGAAGAATCTACATGCCAGTCAGCATGATTATTGCAATGTACCTGAGCAGTGCACAAGATCAAAAAAGGTCTGTGACAAAGATGTTTCTCACCAAGAGGAAGAATTCATCAATGGCTATGGGCTCAGCAAAATTTCTGTAGTAACACAGAACCAGGAGTGCCTCTTACCTGGGGGCAGTGAGGTCCATTCCCACCAGAGCTTTATAAATCTTGCTAAATCTTTGTTGCTGTATCTTAATAAGGAGGGTGTAACATGATAGAGGTCAGCAAGAACTAGGGCAACATATAACACATTTCCATAGACGTGTTTTTTTAAGATGTAGATATCTTAGCCAGTTGTTGTGCATTGGTGTGCCTGTGCAACAGCCCTCTAGGGATTTCAGTGGCTGTCCCAGAGCTTACAGAGATAAGCATGCACATAAGAAAGAGTTACAAGGTAATGGACATTTTCCCTAGATTCCAATGTATAACAACAAATTATTCTCATCCTGATAATATAATCTGTATAATGAATAATCTATAATAGTCTTGTTTTGTTCTACATTGTTCTTGAAAACTTCCATTGCCTCACATATACACACACACACTCTTCTCTCGCAAGTCTGCTATAAAATCTTCTGTTGAACACCCTGCCACAGCACCATTACAAGGAAGATCTTGTCACAGTTTCTGGTACTAAAATTCACTTTCTCAGAAATTAATCAACCTGCTGCTAAAAAATTCTCCACAAATGCTGTTATTCTTTGGACAGACTACATGTGAGTAACAATTAAAGCAGGCATCTGTACTGATGAGGAAGAAGGACAATGCCCAGAACACAAAATACCTTTGGGAGGGGAGGGGCACATTTCTTTGTCATATTCTGAAAAAAAAAGTTACATATAATTCTATCATTTTAGCTACTATACTACTGCGTTACTGCTGTACTGTAGATAAGTTATGATTTCTTAGTCAGTCATTGAAACTTTTGCTTTGTGCATAGAATACGAATCCTGTGTGGATTCTTGAACACATCACATGTCCCCACTACAGCGTGACATGGGGAATTCCACTTTACCAAGAGAGTAATGTCGGTATACTTTCCTATTAGAAAATACGTCCAACATGAAAATTGAGGTTCTGTCATAGCTCCTGGCTCCCGTAATGCAATATATAGCAGTTGCTCTGAAACTCCAGAGCAACTTTAAGTTGTCTTTCTTTTATTACTTTGCACAAACTCTCTTTTAGAACTGGGAGGGGAGGAGGTGTTAGAAATGTAAACATAAAACAAAGTGGTCAGTGGCACCTATATGGAAACATCCATTTCCAAACCCAGACTTCACTTTTGTCTCCCAGTGTTAGGCAGCTGCCAGACTCTGCTGGTTTTTGTACATTCTGTGGTCCAGAGTTCCTGTTTACATCACTGTTATAGTGGAATACCAGAAAATGTAACCATTTCTATATTGGCTAAGAAAGACTGTTTTAAAACCTCTAAAATAAAAAAAAATAAAAAAATAATTAAAAAAAAAATTACCAGCAATAAGCAGACTGGAGCTAAGAATTCCAAACAGCCCATAGAATAAAACAGTTTATGAAAAATCACAAATATTTTAAAAAGCTAATAATAAAAGGATGTTAAAGTCCATCTGAGTATATGGTTGGAGAGACTTAGAAGTCTACTAGACATTCTACTGCACTTTCTTCCTTTTTTGGCTGCTTGTCTTCCTGGCCTTGAAACAACAGTTTTAATTGACTTTATAAGCATTGATGAGAATCACAGGAAGGCCATAAGGTTCATAAAGATAAAATAAACCACCCTATCCTACTCCCCCCTGCCCAAAAAGCCTCACTGTAGATCAAAATGGTCTAATATTAATACTTCAAAATGCTGAATCTGTTTGTAAATTAATCCAGATTTTTCAGCAAAATTACACTCACTTTCCCAGAGTTCTTTTCTGACTTACTATGACTTACTACCCAAGCTACTCCTCTAGAGTAATTATTTAGTATGTTACTTTGTGCCACACAGACAAAAAAGTATCCTAATTTTTTTCAACCTTTAAGAATTACAGGTGAGCCTTTCAGAGAAACACACAGCACCTGAATAGTTTTATTACTTGCTTAGGCAGACTCATGACTTTAATTTTTATGTCTGACTTTGAGGTTGTAAAGTACATTCAGATCCCCTTTCTTTATATTGTATGTGTATGAAAGTCAGGAATCAAACTTCCTTTGAGCTTTTTCACAAGAAATGAAATGTTCTTGGAACATGTTGCCCTAAGAATTATTGTGAGAACATGATGATCCCCAATAGAAATAAGTCTTAATGGTTTCACAGTTACTAAATATTTTCTTCTGCCAAAAGTTTACTTCTGCTTTCCTGATAATGACAAGAGAAACATTGTTGAATTTAATAAATAGCTAGATTAGATGTTAAATTTACCATCATTTTCACTTATATTTATCTGTGAGTCAGTCTGGGCCAAGGACTGATTGCTGGCAATTATTTAGAACATCAGTTATTTTAGTCATACACTAGATAATAACTTCATCTTATCAGGAAAACACTTTTCTGAAACTGTTGACTCAGTGAAGGCTGATGATCGGAATTTGTTTTAGGAAACACTAAGACGACAGAGAATAAAGTAGTAATCTAATTCTCTCCGGGCCATTTTTGTGCTTCTGGAAAAAATAGCGCAGGTTTCAAAAGACCATTTTGGTAAAAGCAACTTCTTTTTGTTCACAAATTGTAGCTTTAGACTAAATAATTTTTTATTTTTTTTTACCTACATGTGTCTGAACTGTGCTGTAAATAGAAAGATTAAAGAAGGAGAAAGTGAAACAGGGGAGGAAGAAAGTAAAACAGAGGCAGGAATGTAATGAACCTTTTTTCATGACCTTTGGAATCTCTAGTTGTTTTTCATTATGCAACACTGAGGCCCTATCCAGGAAGGTAAACTGGTGGCAATGGAACATATTACACTTGAGGGAAAGGAGCTATTTCAAAGACAGCAACCACGTCTGAGCACTAACACTTATGTAAAGATGATGTCAATGACTCCCCCCCGCCCCCCCTGCCTTTTTTTTTAAGGTGGGATTTTGTATGGAAATTTGGAGAGAAACTTGGTTCCAAAATTAATTATATAGTGCTATCCCATAGGATTACCCAGAAGTACTATTGAGGCTGCGAGTCAGGAAGGTCTTGTGGCCTTAACTGGCATGGCCTAGCAGGCACAAACAAAATGTCCAAAACCCTATGTTTAACTTATGCCTATAAAAAAAGGATTAAGATGTGGAGAAATACAACTCAAATGACTGAAAGGAAAGGCATTGGAGCCTAAACTTCATGGTATACGATGAAAGGTCTGAATGGAAATGTAAATGAGAGAAGACCAGAGAAATTAGCAGTACAAAAGTAGTTACAACTATAGAAAGGTGTGGTATAATGTGAGTATAGATGCCATAAGAGCTATAGAACAGTATCAGTTATCCTTAAATGGGAACGCAGAACCAGGCAGGCAAAACAAGAAATAAATAGATACGGCAACAGGAGGAAAAAAAGTGTGAGAAAAGGACATGGGTGACAGAGGTGGAAAATGGAGAGAAATGTGGGAGAACAATTTTGTTTTAGAAAGAGGAAACTGATACCAGTTTATTTTTCAGTCGGGGGTGGGGAGGCAGTTTGAAAAGGGGGGAGTATGGTGGAGACTGTGCATGGGAAAAGAAACTGCAGAGAGATATTTAGGGAGACATTTTAAGGTCATTCATTTCTGTATATTGGCAGTAATCCATTGTGGAGAACAGACAGCTACTGTAGTTGTTAGTAAAGATAAATGTCATTGAATTATAGATGAACATAATGGAAAAACTTCATGTCTAGCCATTGTGTAAAATTAGGAGTGGGACATACTGGCTGTGTGGGCCTGGTGAATGCCAGGTACGTGGGTGAGTAGTGAACATTGGGAAAGGGTGTCCTATTCAAGTAGTCTATTCAGCTCTTACACCAGCACTGTAATGTCGTTATTTTTTCCTGCTCTGGTTTTTGAGTACAAACCAAATAGTAAAAACTAAGTACATTGGTGACTATCTCAGCATGTCCATATGTTTTTACTTGCATATTCAATGCAATGGCAGAGAAAGGATTCACCTTTAATGTGATGATTGTTCATAAAGGCCTGTGTGATTACACCTGCTAATGACATGGGACCTGACGAGATGCAACCCAGATTCCTGAGGGACTTGGCTGAGGTAGTTGCCAAGCCACTCACCATGATATTTGAAAAGTCATGGCAGTCCAGTGAAGTCCCTGGAAACTGGAAAAAAGGAAACATTGCACCAGTTTTTAAAAAAGGTAGCAAGGAGGACCCTGGGAACTACTGCTCTGTCAGCCTCACCTCTGAGCCTGGGAAGATCATGGAACACATCCTCCTAGAAGCTATGCTAAGGCACATGGAGGACAGGGAGGTGATTCGAGACAGCCAGCATGGCTTCACCAAGGGCAAGTCCTGCCTGACCAACCTAGTGGCCTTCTATGATGGAGTGACCACAATAGCGGACAAGGGAACAGCTACCGATGTCGTCTGTCTGGACTTCTGTAAGGTCTTTGAACGGTCCCCCACAACATAGAATCATTAAAGTTGGAAAAAACCTTTAAGATCATCAAGTCCTTCCCTCTACATTGGAGAGATGAGGATTTGATGGGTGGACTGTTGAGTGGATGAGGAATTGGTTGGATGGTTGCATACAGAGGCTTGTGGTCAATGGTTCAATGTCCAGATGGAGATTGGTGTCAAGCAGTCTCCTTCAGGGGTCTATATTGAAGATGATAATATCTTCATCAATGACATAGACAGTGGGATCAAGTGCACCTTCAACAAGTTTGCAGATGACATGAAGCTGAGTGGCACGGTTGAAACACCTGCAGGATGGGATGCCGTCCAGAGGGACCTAGACAAGCTTGAGGAATGGGCCCAGGTGAACCTTGTGAGAGCCAACAAGGGCAAGTGCAGGGTCCTGTAACTGCGTCAGGGCAACCCTTGGTATCGGTACAAGCTGGGGGATGAAGGGATCAAGAGCAGCCCTGCCCAGAAGGACTTAGGGGTCCTCGTGGACGAAAAGCTGGACAGGAGTTGGCAACGTGCGCTCATAGCCCAGAAGACCAACGGTACCCTCAGCTGCATCCAAAGCAGTGTGCCAGCAGGTCAAGGGAGGAGATTCTGCCCCTCTACTCCACTCTGGCAAAACGCCACCTGGAGTCCTGTGTCCAGCTCTAGAGCCCTCAGCACAGGAAAGACATGGACCTGTTGGAGCAGGTCCAGAGGAGGGACAGAAAAATAATCAGAAGAATGGAACACCTCTCCTGTGAGGACAGGCTGGGAGAGTTGGGGTTGTTCAGCCCGGAGAAGAGAAGGCTCTGGGGAGACCTTCCTGCAGCTTTCCAGTACTTAAAGGGGCCTATGGGAAAGATGGGCAGACTTTTTAGGAGGGCCTCTTGTGGTAGGACAAGGGGTTTTAAACTGAAAGAGGGTAGATTTAGACTAGATCTAAGGAAGACATTTTTCCCAATGAGTGGTCGGAAATTTTTCACCTCATTTTTCCCAGTGGTGAAACATTGTCCCAGGTTGCCCAGAGAGGTGGTAAATGCCCTACCCCTGGAAACATTACAGGTCAGGTTGGACGGGGCTCTGAGCAACCAGATCTAGTTGAAGCTGTCCCTGCTCGTTGCAGGGGGATTGGACTAGATGACCTTTAAAGGTCCCTTCTAACCCCAACTATTCTATGATTCTATGATATCACACCACACCAGTTCACAATGCAGAAGAGGCTATCCAGCCCCAACCAGTAAGCCAGAGATTAAGGCTGGTTAGATATTAAAGTATTTATCTCTTCTGACATACAACATTTTCATTACCTAAAATTCATTTTTTTAATGTGTCAAAGATCACTTTCCAGGTCATCACTCTGGAAGACTTCAGCCTTCCAGTAGGAAGTCTTAAGTCTCTAAGCCAGTCAGTGCTCTTAGATGTACAGCTCTCCATGTCCTCTTCTTTCCCTGGAATGACAAGTCTCACTTATGCTGTCATACTGAACAGGGGTTTTTGGCTCTTCCAGCCAGCACAGGGATGTTTTATTGTTTTGTGAAGCATGTTTTATTTTTACTCAGTGTAATCTGAACAAAGCCATAGTGATGGTGTTGCTCCCACTATTCTTGTGCTATACAGCTGTTACTTTCTAAGTATCCATTTTCTGCCTTTTCTCACCCTTGGCTGTTTTTTCCCCCCACTATTCTGTACATCACACATTATTTGTCCTTCTGCATGCACATTTGATAATGACACAACTGCTTTTCCAATATCCTGCTTCTTCTGTCACAACCATTAAATGCGTTAATAGCCCATTTGCTGGAGATTGCACTGTCTGAATACAAAATGACTGAGTTTACACAGACTACCATGCAGGCAGTGTTGTATTGCACTGGAAGAACAACCAATTACAACCACTGGCCTACTCAGCCAGAAGACTGGTAAAGAGCAGGAGCAGAATGAACTATACGCAGCTAGCCATTAAAGGCAGCATTCTAAACAAACATTATGAAGGCCTGTTATCTACAAATATAGCCTAAGAAACCATGTGTATTGAAACAGATTCACTAGTGGCATACTTAAGTAGAAATCGAAGAATGTATTTTATAATGCAGCTTATGCATGTTTAAATAAAATACATCTGGTATAGCAGCAACTAGTAGGGAGAAACTAGGAGTGACCTAGATTGCAATAGTAAAAAAACTTCTTTTAAATTCATTTAAAAAAAAACAACCCTGCAAACTAAAACATATCCCTTTCCTTTCCTTTTTCCACAGAGAGGGAATAATAAAAGGTATTTTGGAGGGGGACAGCTTACAGGTGAATCATTAAGAACAGTGTCCCCTCTATAACCTTCAAGGTGAGATCTGGTGGACACTCTCAGAGCACATCTACCAGGTTAGGATACAAGAAAACACTCCTGGAGACTGACCATTGCCACCCTCTCCTGGTACTCAGTCACCCTGGGGCTAGAACAGTCACCTCAGGTGTTGGAGGCTTGAGATCATTTTACTTTGCAGCCTCTGACCGTTTCTGCTTGGCTTTGATTCTACTTGAAAAGGAGGAAGGGAATAGTGGCATGTGAATTGTATCAGGGAACTTCTCCTTCATAATTCTTACTGTCTTGTGTATGGTGGAAAACAAATCCACTGTCCCTATGTCTGTGATCATCAGAAATTCAAATATTAGCTGTAGAAAGAGGAACAGAAGAGATTCCTTGAGTGAGAAGAATAGGGAAAAGTAAACACCACAACTATATTATTACAGGAAAAAAGGGGAGGTAGAGGGAGAGAGATGCCACTTCAGTATAAGGAAATTCCTTATCTACTAGTTACTGCAAACCAGAATACTATCCAAGAAGCTATCACTACATGATGACTATATGTTTCATATAACTTTCCCAAGTCATTTGCTGTCAGAGTCAGTCTAGATGGATCATTGGCTTTACCTGCTGCAGCCATTCTTATGCTCATAGATTTAGTTTTTCAGAGCTGTATTTGGCCTCCACCATAATTTCCTCCCTCTCAAAACCACACCCTCCCCAATATCATTGCCAGGACGCAATCCCTAGGAACTGAAAGAAAGAGGCCTCTTTCCTTTCAGTCAGACCCATCCCCTCCTATCACAGGAACACAGTCACTTGGCTCCAGTTCCAACATGTATTATCACTTATCCCTGCCATGTGCGCTTCACAATCTGTGCCACTTTCCGGCCACTCAGCCACCCTCTGCTTCTATGATTCAACTTCTGAAGGCTGCCGCCAGCCTGAACGCCTCCTCTGTGACAGCTACACGATGTGTCCTACATGCTATTGCAACTACCCAGGGCAAAGATGAGATATATATCTGCACCATGGTCAAATCCTGGATCTTGCCTGATACAGCCAACTCAACTGTAACTGGCAAAAATTTACCCCTAAATGAAGAAAAGTGTAAATGCCTCCTCCTTCTAATCTAGGTTATGGGAAACACATCTCATCCCCAAAGCAGACCAACCTGGGAGAGAGTACCTCATTATGTGGTCTGTCTATAGAAGAAAAATGCACCTGCTGTTTCCTTCCTTCTTGCACAAGCATTCAAAATAATTCCATCTTGGAAGAAATCCCTGCCACCCTCATCTCCAACCACATAAATGTTGGCCTGCTGCTAAGACAGGGTCCACACTGGGCTCCATCCAGCCCTACATGCTGCCTCACCTACCAGGGATAACACAAGAGCTGCTCCCAAACCAGAACCTGGCATGGCAGGGGTTAATGGGGGGGGTGAAGGAGAGGGGAGGGTGAGACGAAAGAAAATAGCCTGACACTCTTCCCAGATTGTTTGATGGAGATGCGACCTGGCAGCATTGAAAAGCTTCAAGATTAATGGAGAAAAGGCGGAATCTGACAGCTTTTCCGCTGGTTTCACTCCTCCTGGGTGGGCCGATTGCTCTTGAATGTCACTTGCTACTTAATCTTGTGTATCTGAAACAGGCTGACGTGTTTGGGGAGCCCCGCTTGCTCTGTATAGACATCAATTGGCAAGGCAGATAAAAGGAAACTGCATTGAATTACTCTCTTATGCCTTTTATAGAGCACTTTCTGACTACAAAATAATTAGTAGACCCATCCAGCGAAACCCATCATGGTTAGGGTACTCTTTAAAGACCAAAAGTGAGGAGGAGCAAGTATCCCTTACTCTCTTCCAGCTGCTTCTTAGGGCTACCATGAAACCAAGACATGTTTATACTCAAATGGAAACATCTCTAGATAATACTGTCATTTAATATCACCTCACTGTCTCTGAGATGCTTGCATTCTCTTTTTTCTGAATGATTGATTTCTGTTTGCAAGTTGAAGAT
>NW_010558287.1:0-4947 GCF_000687285.1 Phaethon lepturus | reverse complement strand
ACAGAAAAAACCCCTTATGCAGTCTTTAAAAATGCAATACATCTCCCACTCAGTGAACATGATGCATTCTCTCTTGTAGTATATAAAGGGGGGCATGGGAGACTAAAAGTTAAGTTCTTCTCCATCTGCAGTGAAATCAGATGGTGGCTGTCTTGCAAAAGACATCTGATTCTTTTTTTAACCCCAGAATTTCAAGTCGAGTTCTTCTTTATCTTTCATCCGTATCATACCATTTATGACAACCTAGAAATAGTAGCAAATAAAAATAGCAGCCCCCAATAGATAGTAAAATTTGCTTCATATCCCAAACTGATTCTAGTGCTACAAATCTGAGTTTCCATCCTTTTGTTAATAAAAATTAATTTGGAGCTATACTAGTGGAATGGCACAAAGCTGACATAGCTGCTCAGTCTACAATCAGCAACACAAGAAAAACTCTGATAGTGTGTGAACTAGAAGTTAACATTTGAACTTTTGAAGCATCTGAAAATTTAGGTCTGCTTTGTTGCCACAAAGATTAGCTTCTGCCTTGTGTTAGACAATTGTCTAAAATAGATTGCACTGACCCAATTTGACACAGGATGTATCTATCATAAAGCCTTCTACTTTCTTCTTTTTCAAACAACAAAATAAAATTATCACAGTTAAGTTTGAAAAGTTTAAACTGTGTCACACCAGCTTCTAAGTGAGCAAAAGCATCCCCGATTGAACACGAACACCACCATTGTATTTCAACTGGCACCTAAAACCAGCTAGTAGGGGATGACTGCGCCTTCACCAATTGTGTCGGCCTATTCAGTTGGGGAAGAAAATTGCTCTGTTCTGTGCATTTTTTTGGGGTATTTTTCCTCAGATCTAAGTGGCACTTTATAGGAAGAAAATGTGATTTTACACAAAGACTTGTAACAAGCTAGGGGAATAGCAGCCACTTCACTGTTTTTTTTTCAGCCGACTAATTTCTATGCCCTTCAGAGGAAGACAGAAGGTATAAACTGAATGACGAATCACTTCAGTGAAAGCGTCACAAAGCTCTGCTATTTCATTTATTTATTAGTATTTTTAATAAGGAGATTCTCAGACACCTTAGAGTTTTTAAAAGAGCAGCTGCTATTTTCTGATTGGTTTTGTTTCAGCAAAGCTGTGGGGAAGTGCTGACATCTTACTCTCACTGTGACTGTAGAATTTCTGCCAATGTTTTAAAAAATAATTTGAAGAACGTTTAAAAATGTAAAAAGTTGTTTAAAAAATGTAAAGTAGTAAAAACATCATAGAGTCCAACTGTTTCCTTTTTTTTTTTTTTGTGTAGGACTCATGCCTGTGTTTCAATAAATGAAGCATAATTACATGTAGAGATATCAAAACATATCAATATGAGTTTTCTTAGAGTTCAGATTAATTTCCTACTTTATCATTAAAATTGTTTCATATATTTCTCAGCATTAATCTTTTCATAAACTGTGGAGAAAGGTAAAGAGAGCAACCAAGCCTGGTTATGATGATTTATAGGAAATTGATTCCTTTATCAAGTATAATGTTCAGTTTATATGGATTCAGGAATGAACAAAGAAACACTAATGAAAAAAAGACTATTAAGACATTTTTTCAATATTATATAGTATGAAAAACAAGCAGCATGACTTTCTAGAAACTAAAAGGTCTTCACATCATCTCCCTTCTCCCTCCCCCAGAAGGATGACATTTGCATTGTTAAAAAAAATACACAGGCTTCAAAGACTTTTACTAAATTTTCTTGAGATTGTTAAACAAAATTCTTTCTGTTGATGCAGTCCAGCCAAATTTATATCATACTTGTCAGAATAGGTCTTTATTTTTCTATATATGGTTTTGTTTGCTAAACTTGCTTGAAGTTTTTAAGAGCAGTGGTCAAATTCAACACACACATTTAACTTCATCTCTTACGTTCCTGAGACTTGGCAGAAATTAAAGTGAGCATGTGCACAACTGCTTACAGGACCCAGATCTTATAAGTAAAAGATCCTGAAACCTGCTAGGGCTTCTGTTCTTGTTAAGGATTAGGAATAGGCAATCTCTGTTAACTAAGTGCATATCCTTTCCCTGGAAAATTTATCATTTGTTAACATCATACCAGTGTTTAATCAAAGTAAGAGTAGGAGATGCAGCCAAACCTTAGGTAATTTATACAAAACAGCTCTACAGTTTGTTGTCACATTTTGTCACAAAAGAGAATTTGTTATCTGGGGATTCTTAGTGCAACATATTACAACAACTCTTTGATTTGCAGCCTAGTTCAAAGTACTTGAAATCATGGCTCACTAACACAATACACCAATACGTCCCCTGTGAATCCTGTTTCCTGCTATTTAGGTGCAGTGTTTGTGCCTAATTCCTAGCATGATCCAGGCCCAGTTTCTTGTAAGAAGGAGAGTCAATATCCAGCTAATAGCCATGGGTGCATGCAAACATACACACAAACAAAACCCAGAGAGTTTTGTTTTCCTTCTACAAGCAGGAAAGCTGCTATTGCATATGAAGGTGCAATCACAAACCAAGAATGCTTAGATGAACAATACTGGTGGTAAGTTTTAAGGGCAGACAAAACAAATTCTGATTTGTTTAGACTTTTGTACTACTACAGAAAAACAAGAGACTGTCAAGGTTGAGTTGGACTTCACAGCTACACAGACCAAGGCAACAGAGTTGTTGGCTGGAATTGTATTGTCAAAGGGGAAGGAACCTCCACGTACACCTTACAACCCCTATGCAACCTCAACCCACTGCCCAGCAGAGACCAGTTCTATTTTGAAACCCATCTGTTAAAAACTGGTTTCAAACTCCTTAAGGTTGATAAATCTAAAGGTAAATCTCATACTGTTACAAATGCCTTCTGCTATTTTCTGAGCTTGAATCAGCAGAACTGAGATGACTCTCAGGATCCTGTCCTGTCCCTTCAATTCCAATTCCATTATGCCATAGTGAAATGAGAACGAGAGAAAGTGATTGTGGTGCAAGAACTACTTTTTTTTTTCTAATATGAATACGCAGTTATGAGCATAAAAGGCCTATTCATAGCATGGTGCTAAGATAATATAGTAGTCAATAATAATTTCTTTCTCTGAATTGCTTCATTGCAAAAATTCCCCAAGAAAAAGCCTTCCCTTGGCAAAATGGGACTAAGTTCCGTTTTACCAATCTCTAGACGTTTCTAATGACCCTAAAGTATTCTTTTTCCTGGCGTTCCATCCTCACAAAAACTCACTAATATTGATTTCAACTGAATAGTTTAAAATGTGTTAGCTGTTTTCACGATTTCCAAAGCTAAGTGCTGTTTTCTAATATAAAAATGAAAGCTAACATTACAAGACTAAGAGGAATGATGAAGCCATGGCTGAGGACGCACGTTGGAGCCAAAACATGGCATCACACAGGTCTAGGAGGGCAGCAGGATCTCAGACAGGAGCTGAAGCTGAGAAAACCCCAAGTATTGTCCTCCAGGTTCCCTGTGTGAGAGAAGAAAGCACATTGCAAACGCGGGAAGGGAACCAGTCACTGTGGGAAAGTTTTTGGCACATTTGACCCCCACTGAGCAGGACAGAAGGTGACACTAATGCAACTTCTTATGTCTCCCCAGCAGAGGAGTGACAGTCCTAGCAGGGGATCCAGTTTGCAGGAGTGGGGCAGTCACACTGGAGGTGCTGGGGTAGGGGGAGAAGAGTTGCCGTGGCCCATTTGTCTAACTGCTAAGTTGGAGCATGGGCAAGTATGGGCTAGTCAGAAGAAAGTAACAACTCAGAAGAGAGAGGGCTTAGGCAGAACTGAAGGCTGTGCGTGACCAAAGAGCCCTTAAGTTTTTTGCAACACAAGCCAAAATATCACTTGGCTCCGTACACGTGGGAGAGCTCTGAAACAATTAACAGGTTGCCACACACACAAACATCTATGTAGATCTTAAAAAAAAAAAAAAAAGAAACACAATGTAATTGTCCTAAACCACAATATTTTGTGTCAAGATTTGGAAGAAAGGGGAAGAAGACCAGTGCTTGTTTTTGGACTTAGCAACACTTTATTTTTTACAAAACCACTCTCCTACCCCTGTTACTCCCAAGGGTGGGATTTTTTTCTATGGCGCTTTCCAAGGGCCCTAGTCTATACCCCAGGTCTCAGCTCCCAAGATGTTGTCTTGGAAACCTAACTTAAACCTCATGTGTGCCAGGGAAGCAGGGCTCTTTGCAGACAGTTTCAGGAGCCCTTGCCCAGCTCCCCACCGCTGCCCTGCTCCCTGCGAGGCCCAGCATGTCATCCAATATGCTTGGCTCTCTGCTCCCTGGCCGCGGGCTGGACTCGGATGGTTGCTTTCCAGCCCCCTGCTGCCTGACTCCATGGAGGTAATCCAATTACCTCCTCCCCATCGGGAAAGGAGAGGAGGCAAGAGGCAAGTCAGAAGACAGAAAACAAAAGCTTGAGCAACTGCCTGCAGCAAAATAGGGAATTCCACGAGGGAATGCTGAATTTGGTGGCACTCTGATGAAATGCCAAATTACGTAGCCATTGCCTCGCTGAGCATAGGGGCCCTGAGCCTGGGGGACCAGGATTAACATTAATTGGATCATTCACACAAGTTTCAGCACTGTTTCAGATTCTCATTGGAGTCAAGCACATGATAGCGCAGTGGATTACACCATGCATTTTTTAAGTTATTCTTCAAAACTGAAAGGGTTGTTTGTTTGTTTTCCCCTCTGTACGTAATTGTAAATTCCATTGCTATGAAATACACTGAGCTCTTTTAGCAAATTGTTGCTGCACATAAACTATTGCCACTCTTCTAAGGGATTATTGATTATACAGTATAACACACCTGATTAGGATGGCCACTTTACTGAGGCCGTCTGCCAGTGAATCATGTCTTGCCTAATTTTAAAATCCTTAGCTCATTAAACTCTTTCTCCTCCACCCTCTCTCTGCGTACAT
>NW_010558286.1:0-3253 GCF_000687285.1 Phaethon lepturus | reverse complement strand
TATACAAGAAATAAAAGGCCAGGTATACCCACGAGTATGGGCTTCAGCAATACCTGGAAAGGCTAAAAATGCAGTATTAGTTGTTGTTAAACTCAAAAAGGGAGTACGACCTGTTAGGGTAAAGCAATATCCCCTGAAATAGGAAGACAGGCGAAGAGTGAAAAGTATTATAGAAGAATTTATAAAATTTGGATTATTAATTGAATGCTCTTGAGAGTGTAACACTCCTATTTTGCCTGTCAAAAAGCCCGACGGCAAAGCCTACAGGTTGGCACAAGACCTGTGGGCAATAAATGAGATAGTTGAAGATTTACACCTGGTAGTGGCAAACTCATACACCTTATTGACTAATTTAAAAGAAACCTATGAATGGTTCACAGTATTAGATCTGAAAGATGCATTCTTTTGCCTCACCTTGGCCCCTGAAAGCTGCAATTTATTCACCTTTGAATGGGAAAACCCCAATTCAGGACGAAAAACCCCAGCTATCCTGGACAGTGCTACCCCAAGTATTTGAAAACAGCCCCACGATCTTTGAAAATCAATTAGCTAAAGAATTAGAGGCCTAGGAAGATCTCTGGGAAGTGGGATTCTTTTGCAGTATGTAGATGATATTTTGATAGCCACAGGAAAGGATGAAGAATGTAAAGAATGGACTGTGAGTTTGTTGGATTTTCTTGGACTAAGGGGTTACCAAGCCTCATTACAGAGATGCCCAGATCTTGAAGAAAGAAGTAATATACCTGGGATTTGTGATTTCTAAGGGACAGACAGAGCTCAGGAATGACTGAGAAGCTGTTTGCAGGACTCCAGAACCAACCACATGATAAGCAGGAAATGGAGACTGTTGTACATGACTGTGTAGAAACCACTGAGACCATGTATGTAAGCAGGCCTGACTTGAAGGAGGAGCTGGTGGAGGAAGCTGAACACACTCGGTACACCAACGGGAATAGTTCTGTAAAGGATGGAGCTCGAATGGTGGGATATGCTGGGACCACCACAGATCAAGTGGTGGAAGCAAAAAGTCACTCCCTAAGGGTACGTGTGCACAAAGAGTAAAACATGCCTTTGGCGTAGTTCATGCCCATGGGCCTATCTGGCAGGAACTGGGACTTTTGACGGCCCAAGGAAAACATTAAGCATGCTGACACATTCCTAAGACTATTGGATGAGGTACAATCACCTTTGGTGGTTGCAGTTACGCATTGCAAAGGGCACCAAAAGGGTAACACTGCTCAGGAAGCGGGGAATAAATTGGCAGACTATGAGGCAAAAAGAGCTGCATGACAAGGTGAGCTATTAAGTTTGATTCTTGAAAAAGCTTTGCCACTACCAGACTTGGCTGATTATGATGAGAAGGATCTTAGATTAAAGATTTGGAAGCAGAAGTTAAATCATCAGGTTGGGCAAAATTAAAAGGTAACAGAAAAATAGTTCCCTTTAGAATATTATGGAAACTGGTAAAAGCAGAACACGACAAGACTCATTGGGGAACTGAAGCCTTGTATAATTCCCTTATGAAGCAAATAGAGCCAGGAATTTGTTTTAAACTGTAAAAACCATGGTTAATAAATGTGAAATATGCGTAAAGAATAATCCAAAGGTAGAAAATAATGTAAAATATGAAAGTATTGATAAAGGGAAAGTTCCAGGTCAAAATTGGCAACTAGAGACTTTTCTGAACTCCCAAGGAAAGGGGGGTTTCGGTATTTGTTAGTATTAATAGATACCTTTTTGGGCTGGACAGTAGTTTTCCCTTGTAGGACTAATAAGGCTACGAAGTGACACGAGTACTTTTAAATGAAATTATTCCTAGGTTCGGGGTACCAGCTGTGATGTCCCCATATAGGGGTACTCATTTTTGTGCACAATTAGTACAACAGGTTAGTAAAATTTTAGGAATAAATTGGCAACTACACACCCCATATTGGTCACGGGCAAGTTGAAAGTTATTCATCTAATTAAACAGCACCTAGCTAAAATTAGCCAGGAGGCAAATTTATATTGGTACCAGGCACTTCTGTTAGCCTTATTACAAATTACAATAAAAACAAGAACAAAAGAGAATCTAAGTTGCTTTGAAATTTTGTTTGGGAGGCTGTACCAATCCCAATACCAAGGGGAAGATCTCACCCAGTTAGATGAAAATAATCTACAGAAATATACAATAATATTAGGAAAGCAACTTAATGAGATAAACAAGATAGTTTTAAGAACCAGATCTAGAGGTCTGGATTATCCCATTCATCCTTTTAAGCCAGCAGACTGGGTTTATATTAAGGCTTTTACAGGTGAACCCTTGGAAGAGAAGTGGAACAGACCCTTCCAAGTGCTGCCAACAACTTACTGCTATCAAGATTAAAGAACAATCGGCACGGATTCACTATTCAAGCATTAAGAAGGCTTCTTCTCCATGGGTGATAGAAGAACAGGACTCTGAAGTTAAAGAATTGTTTGAAGTTAAAGAATTGTTTGTGTTTGTATTAATTAGAAGCCTATTCATCCTGTGTATTTGTTGTATAATTCAATGATCAATGTGGTGTTGTCAATAGAATATGGATGATTATGCTACCTGGAGGAAAAACAAGAACAAGCATGAAGTCACAACAGGGAAGTATTTTAATTGCCAGACAGATAACGGTATGTTATGAGGGATTGCGAAAGAATTCGCAAAGATGGTAGAGAAGGGAGGATTGAAACAAAGGTCTGAGACAATAAAGTTTTTAACATGTAAAATCAATCAAATGCAAGTTTTATACATTTCCTTTTGTATGTGAGAATTGTGTAAGGTAACGTAACTGGCAGGAATCGTTAAGAACCAGTACGTTAAAATAGAAGCTAAGCAAGTAGATAAGAAAAGAGTTCCTCTGCAGGACAGACAAGTTAAGGGGACCAAGCACTGCAAAAACCCACCAGAGGACCACCGACTCATTGAACAGCGCATGCGTCAGGGACATTTGAGTATGTTAAACATTTCTTGGAAATATCATGAATATGCTAACAATTGCAATGAATATGAATGTATGTACTCGATATAATTCAGATGCCAGTAACATGAGGCACACGTTAGGAGGAGATATCCCCCATGCGTCCGGCACTGTAATAGCGATGTCTGCTTAATAACACTTTGATGTTATTAAGATTGAATTTCTTCAATTTAAATTTCTTTGAATCACTTAGTATCTCAGGAAAAAAACTCAACAACTTTCCAGTGAAATTTCACAGAATCACTACGGTTGGAAAGGACCTT
>NW_010558285.1:5470-37853 GCF_000687285.1 Phaethon lepturus | reverse complement strand
CGGCTGTGGGCGGCACCTGATGGCTGCCGTGCTTCGGTGTAACTTTCTGAGCCCCGTATTAAAAAAAAACGGGAGCGGGCATGCTCCTGGTCCGGTAGTCTTACTGCTCCGATTCAAACGATCTAACGGCTTCGGCTCAGCTTCTCCAGCGTCGGGTTGCCGTGCCTTGCACCCCTGTGCGTCTGCTCACACACTGACTGCTTCATTTCTGTATTTTTTAGCAGCCAATCTCGTCCTTTGCAGGCAGAGCTGCTGTGCCGGGGGACTGAACGATGCTGGCCTTACAATAGAAGGAGCAAAACTGGGAGAAGAGGGAAACGGCTGTGTTAAAATAAACTTAATTTTTTGCGAAGCAAGTCTTGGAAGCTTTCTGTTAGCACAAAGAAGGAGAGTTGCTTTTTTACGCATGCTACCTCTATAAGAGAGGTACTGCGGTTATTGTTACAAGCTGCACCATCATAAACATGGATAGCCAGTTGTTCCTTTAAAAACTTAATTGTCGTGACCTAACGTGTTGCCATGTGCCTGTAGCTTGTTCCAGCTGCAGAAACATAAATACGTTGTTTCAAACTATCTTAAAGCGCAGTTAAAATGAACAAATTGCACTTGGTGGTTGGTCAGCGGAGAAGGTGTACAAATGTCACTTGTTAGTAAAACTTACTTGAAGAGTATCGATTTGGTTATGTATAGTAGCAATGTATCTGAAGTGTAACTGCACAAGCTGTGCCACTCCTGGTTCTGTGCTGTCTTAGTGCAACTTGGCATGTCATTCACAGACTTGTGAATGTCATCGTTACCATAAGAACTTGCTGGATAAACTTGGAAGAAAACTTGAAGAAAAACTTTCGTATCAGTTGCATTTAGGTACTATTTGCATTGCGTTGAAGTATCCTAAAACAAATGCTGTCCAGAAGTTGTATGTAAACATGGATTCAATCTAATCAGAAATTAATTAAAAACGTTTCAGTTGTTTTGGTTTTGGGTTTTTTCACAAACCGATGTTTGTGAAAATTTAAGTTCTTACAAATGAACAAATGTCTCGTGTTTGCTGTACTAAATTTAGTTTACTAACATGTAAGTAGAGTTTCTAACAATTATTTGGAAAAAAATAATTTAGTATAACTTATATTTTCTCTCTTGTTTAAAGAGCAAAACTTCTACAATGAGTAAACGTAAGTCAAAGGAGAGCAGTGGAACAAATGGAGAATGCATTTCACAGGTTAGTAACAATTTATTAGCTGACTGTTTTTAAGTTATGAAACCTTTCCATTCTATAGTTTTTTACTAGACCAGTTAAAAAGGCATGTACAGATGCATGATGTGATTTCTAGGGCTGTGAATAGCTTTTGTACTTATGTTCTGTATTTCATCTTCTCAACTCATGTTTGCTTGCTTCAAGCGTTATAGTAATGACCTGCTTTTTGGAGTCTTAATATAAATGGTAAAGGATGGTTTTGTGCTTTTACAGCCGTTTGTGGCAACAGATTTGCATAAATCTATTTTTAGCTAAATGGATTCTTTATCTTCCAGTTGTAGGGTGAATCAGAATCTAGGGGACTTTTTTTTTTTAACAGCCTAGGTTAGGCAAGACAGCAGTTGCTGAATCAGTTTTCAGGTTTGGGTTTTTTTTTTAAGCTTTGTTCTTCTGTTTTCTCAAAGTGACTACTTAAAAACTGTGATGCATCTTGTGAATTACCTCTGGTTCAGTGATTTCTTGTATTTTAATCTCTTTCCTTCATTTACCTATAAAATCCCCTTATGGGAGGCAAACCTTTTCATTTTCAAACCTTGTGAATGGACAATGCTGACTGTTCAGATAGGTTGTTCATTAAAACAGAATAAATCTGGAAATTAAATCCAGAAGACGTTAGTTGAAGAAAAAGTAAATGAAAAATCAGGTAGACAAGTACAGCTTGTATTAAAAAGAAATCCATTTCATAAAGTGGACTTATTAGCAAAGTAGATGTCTGTTGTTCTTCTATCCATTATTTAGGCATGCTGAGGAGTACTTCACAACGATGCATCCACATGCATTTGTCCTTAAACCAAACACCTAGAGCTGATGGTGATAATTCCATCCTAAACTATAAATTATCTCACTGTTAGAAGATGACATATTTTCAAGATACTAAAAGCCTGTTAGTAATGAGCCCCAGGACGGGTTAGATAAAACAGGCATGAATGAGTAAGGTGAGAGAAACGCAAAACACTTGTGGTACAGTATTGCCTCAGTGTATGTTTACCAGTAATTTTTCATAATTTCTTAGGATTCAGCAGAAATGATGAAGGACTCAGTTAAGAGGTGCAATGGGAGAATGTAGAGAAAAACCATATGGGGGAAGATGAGCCAACTCAGACTGAGAGAATGGAAAAGCAATGACACGGGTGTGCATGATAATGGTATTTTAGTTTTTAGGTCAAAGGGACATTCACTTAGACTGAAAGGCAAGGTGCGCTCAAATGTGTTTTTGAGGGAAAACGACTTCATTAACAGTTTGCAGTTTAATCTCTGAAATTCTTTGACAATGAGCCCTTAAATTGGACACCAAGAGCTATAAAAAGATGGAGTGTGTAGGTATGTTAGAATAGCTTAAATGAGGGCTAGGGAGAGAAGCAATAGTATGGAGTCCTGTAAATTCTTAAAAATTGGGATTGTCCAATTTGCATGCTGCTATTCAAGTGGTAGGAAGAAATCTGCAATGATGCTGGAGGTTGTCTGTTCAGGAATTGAAGGTACAATTTTAAGTAACAGTTCTTAACATGGAAAACAGAGGTCAGTGCAGACATATATATCTAAAGCTATCGCAAAAAATATGTCCAAATAATGAAAATAACTACTCACTGTGTAGTTTGAAGGACTTAAGAACTTGATCTAGCAATCAGGCTGGATAGACTTCTTTCCATCCTTTGTAAGCAATATATTAGCTTCAGTTTCGTATTAGTTCCTGCCCCCCCATCCAAACCTTTAGGAACAAAGTATCTGAACTGACTCTTCAAAGAAACTGTAAATTTGATACTTTCTAACATTTGAATGTGGTAGGCTGTGACGTTGTTGCGCGTGGTGCAAAAAGTGTATTCATTAGGATGAGGATTTGGGGGAAAACTACATGGGTTAATTTTATTTAATTTTATTTAAGTCAGCTGGGAATGGTTTTCTTGCCTGTAGAACTATGAATTAGATGAACTACTGAGGTAATTTTGGTGATAAGTATACCAGCCATTTGGGGGTGAAGGAAAGAAATAGTAGGGGAAGGGACCAAAGACACACATTGCTATCATTTAACTGAATTTTCTCATTTCTGCTACAAAAGCCTGTTAAATATTCTGCCTGCTGCAACTTTATTCTTACTTTCAAAACCCATCTGTGATTGATGACATTAAAATTCACATGTTACAGAGTATTTGTAACACCACAGAAACGTGCCTATTTTAGTATTATTGCATTGTGGTAATTACATTATTGGTACATAATGGTGTTTGAAGCACCAAGCATTCTTTCTGTCTTGTGTTATATCCGTAGGTGCAAAAAATTTTACGTGAAAGATTTTGTCACCATTATGCTACTGGAAAACTGTTTGGGATTGAAAATCAGTACAGGTGAGTGAGCAGACTCAAATACTCAGTAATTTCTACTTTAACCACAGTAGAAAAATAATCAGGTGAAGTCAGAATTTCCTGCTACCTCTGTTTTTATAAATTATACAGGCTTAAATGACTTGCAGTGCAATGCTTCTAAAAATTGTTTGCCTCAGATTTTAAAAGTTTTTAAAAGCTTGCTGTTTTGTCAGGATCTGAGTTTTGGATTTCTTGTCCTTGTTTCAAACCTGTAATTCCTGAAATTTTTGAGCCTGAAAGATACTTTCAGTGCATATTATAAGGCTGTTTTTAGTGACCTGACCAAGCAAAAAGTTAAATTCTCTTGTTGTGACTCTTTATTTTACTTCAGATTTTCTCCTGTTTATTGGTAAGCAGTGTTAAAAGTAAATCTTAAACCTTGGGTGCCAACATCATGTTTCTTGAAGTAGAGACCCTTACAAGTAGCTTAAAAAAAATCTTCTTCTTGGGGTCATTCAGATGCAGAGGTTAAAGTTAGGAAGAAGGGGCCTATTGTGGCAATAATACTAATCGTTTTACAGATGCAGGCCAAATTCTGAAAATAACAAACATGTATCTAAAGAACTTGTTTTAAATACTCAGTTTTTCCAAGAGTAACTTTATGCAAGTTGAGTCACCTGATGTGAGCATTAGTTTCCTTTCTCTTACAGGAAGGAAAATAACACTTCTGTTATGAAGAAAAAGTGTAGTGCAACATACATGCAGAGCTCACATAGACACGTCTATGATTGTTGTGAGAAAATGTATTTCTGTGATGTTAGCATTCTACAAAACAAGCCTCCTCTCTTCATATTGGAATTCTGAAAAACAGTTTGCAGACTGTCCACTACTTCATATACCGTTGTTGATGAATTATACTGGAGAGAAAACACAATGACCTTCCCAGCTCTTCGTTTTTCTTTCCCAAGATGTATTAGGGTTCTTGGCTATAGTTAGCTCTCAAATAGTGAACAAAACCACAGGCATTTGCTAGAGCTGTTCCATGATGACTCTATCACTCCTTTAGAAGCGATTACATGATGTCAATATGATGTGGAAAAAAAAAAAGCAGATGTATGCATTTGTAAACATTTGGGAATTGGATGTGTTGGTAGTTTTTGTAAGCGCTTTAAATACGGTACTAGGTGATGAGTCTATCTGAAGATAACTTGGCGTTGTTCTTTGTTCCTTGGGTAGGAATAGAATATGAACTTAAGTCCAATATTGCTGTTACCATTCACAAGCTTTGAATGCCTAAATGTAGCATATAATTGGTTTCATGAAGATTGTAAAAATGAATATATTCTACTAGATTACTAATTTTTACTGGTGTCAAGGTTTCCCTTCAATATGCTTGCCAGACTTCCTTTTTTGTGAACCATAGTGGTAGCACAGAAAGCAATCTTTTTTCTTTAAAGAAAGAAATAATTATTGAAGTCTGTCCTTTCATGGTGGAGAATTGTAGAACTTTATGAATTAGTGATACTCCCGACTTCTGCATGTTTTAATATTTTAAAATATTTTAAGAGATCTGATCACTCAGCTTTTTGTACTTAATTGTATTGCATTTTGCATGCCCTGAGTGTTGGCTCTGAGAGCAAGTTGAAATGTATCAAGTTTTCTTTTATGTTTTAAAGACTCTTTGAATTTTCCATAGTTTCAGTGAACGTTGTCTGGTTTGAAGTTTTTAACCTATTGCTGTTGTCAATGCAGACATCTGCTGGAACTGCTGAAACGAACTACAGTTCATGGAGAAAGTAATTCTGCCCTCATTATTGGACCCCGAGGATCAGGAAAGACTGTGGTATAAACATGTATTAAAAGTTTATACAAGGTCAAATTAAGCATAAGGTAGATAACCTCACTGAAGTCCTGGGACCTTTTGGAGCTAATTTTTCATCTCTGCCTGTTTTTAAAGAGAGAGTTGCTAATTGTTTACATACAATTTCAAAACATTCTGGGACTTCTTGTGAGCTAATTCTGTTGCATAACAATATGGAGACATTGGCTTCCTAACAGTCTTCTGAAATTTTTCAAATGCTGAGTTCCTAGCAATATTGTAAAATAGAATAGCTTCATGTGCTGCTGACAAAAACATGTACCTGTCCATCCTCACGATGACTTGCAGAAGTATGCCCAGTTTTGGAATTCTTTGCTTGCCTTTACCAGGTGTAGGCTACAGGTACCCAAAACGTGTAAAATACAACATAATTTTATCAGAACAAGTTGTGTTTGTTGTTCAGTGATCTGACAACGTCATAGATTCTGTCTTCTTTCAGCATTTCTCCCATTACAATTCCGTGATGGTTCTTGCCGCAGCGTTCATCTTTGCAATTACAGCCACGATGTGCCTACTTTTTAAAAGTTACCCTGCTACTGCTATTTGACTTCTCATGTAAAAATGACTGAAAAGGTATCCAAAAAACTGTAAAAGGAGTAGATTAAGGGGTGGATTTCTACATAGCTCTTTATGTGTAGAGAATGGTAAGGTATCTTAATCCTGTTTTAAACGTGTCGGAGAATATTGTTACCTAAATTGCTAGGAGGTAGAATATTGTGTGGTAGTTCTAGTTTACAAGTGTAGGTTTTGTATTTTAAAGGAACTCTTTTTAGTTGAGGCATGTGAAGGAATGACATCTAACTTAAGTGTTATATACTTCAATATTATGCAAACACTTCAGTCTTTTATGTTTACATGGGTATATAATGTGATAAATAGGTTGGCTGTTACTGCAAAAATTATTGAAGATTGAAAAATTGTAAAAATTACTTTGGAAGTCTTCCCCAGTGCTAAAGCAAGTGGCCTTTAAGCTCTTAAGTACACTTAAATAGAAATAAATTAATAGATGGTAAACATATCCACAATACAGCTGACACTTAATTGTTCTGCCAGTTTTTTAGTAGCTTTCTTCTTTTGCATTACAAAAAGTCAGTATTGTTACCTTCTTCTGTTACCCGTGACACTTCAGAAGAAGTATAATTTCCAAAGTACTATGAGGTGAGGGGGAAGGAGTTGATAAACCAGTGGCAAGTAAGGATTCTTCCACCTACGTACTTCCTGCTAGTCTTCAACTGGAGTTTATTTTTCCTTTTTTAGATTTATGGATTTGTAAGTAAGCAACAAGCACTCTAAGTGCAGAAAGTAGTGTTTAGATTTTCTTGTATTTGCGATGTAGACTTTCAAGGTATGATTGAGATTGCTGGATTAAGGGGCTAGCCAGAAAGGATAGCATCTGCTTATTGGGCATAAAATTGAGAAACGGAGGGAATAAGCTTTTTTTGTTCCAAGTGTCCATATAGTAGATGTTGGCACTGGTAGCAGGAGTCTTAACCGTATCTGCTTCTAAATACAATATAAATAGAAAAGTATAGAAGAGGTCTATACTGCAAGCAAATTGGAGTAAACGTGAAAGTTTAAAAAAACCCCACAACAGAACAACCCCTCAAACACCACCTGCCCCCCATCACCAAAACTCAAACTATTTTTATTATTTAACTAAATTTAAATTTTCTTCCAAACCTTTTACATGAGGATAGTAAAGATGAAAATTTGTGATCCTTCCTGCCAGAATATAAGTAAGCAAATCGCACATGAGAAATGAATGATTTTCTTATTCTACATCAAGTGAAAGATGTTAGTTCTCAAAAAAGACTGCTGGAGACAATGAAATTGTATGCGTGTATATAAGTATATACGTATGTATACATACATGTGTATATGGGAGTTGCAAATTCGCAGCTGAGGAAGAAAAAGCAAAGAAGTAGCAAGTGAATGAAAAGTTTACATGTCATCTACTTAGATGTATTTTAATACAAGTTCCATATGACACTTATGACTTTTATCAAGAACAAGTTCTTGATGGACTGTAAATTTGGGACCCCTAAGTTTTATAAGCAGTAGTTGATGTAATTGTGTGCAACTTAATTTTGCTTCTTGTTTCCTAACTTCAAGAGGAAAAGAATAAGCATAGTGTCTTTAAAGATTTGAAGCAAAGATTTTTGTTCTACAGCATCTTAATGAAGCAATGGAGACAAATACTATACTAACCCAAGAGACAAATTCTCTCACATCTCAGGCTTATAAAGCTTTTTTTGATTAAGACAAAAGCCCTAGATATTACCCTAAAAATTGAGTTACTAAAATATTGGAGTTATTTTTATATTTCTTCCCCTACTAATTCAGCAGAATGAACAAATGTAATTGCTACAGTGACGATACTGAACACAAAGTTGTCATTTTAGTGTTTTAGTCTTGAAAATACTCAAAAACATTATTACCTCATGAAACTGCATATATTGTTTCCTATCTGATAATATCCATTTGTACACTTTTCTTACTGTTAATAGATTAATCTTATAAAGAAATTACTTTTTTTTTTTCCCTAGTTACTAAATCGTGTCTTAAAAGAGCTCAAGGAAATGAAACAAGCTAGAGAGAACCTCTTGGAAGTTCATCTGAATGGCAAGTAACAGAGCATTATTCAGATGGTTTTTTATATTCAGTTGCTATATCTTGTATGTACTGAACACAAATTTTGGTTTCAGCAATTGTAATCTACCCTCACTTACGGACACATTTGTCTGTGAGCTCCAAAATGCCTTTCTTTGTATCTCTCTGTATAAAGAGAACTTTTGTGCTTTTAATGACTTTTCAAAATGTTAGAAATTGGTTCAGTTGTGACTGAATTGTTCTAAGTAACTTCTTATTACATACGGGAAATTGCTGTCTACTATTAATTTATAAAAAGGCTTGGGTTTGTAAGGCTGGAAATGGAGAGAAGCCTCTGGGTAAGTTTCTAGTGGTTGTAGACATGGCCTCTTGGAGTGATGGAGAACTGCCAGTTCTTCATGAAAAAATGTTTTCTTTCAGGGCTTCTGCAGACTAATGATAAAGTGGCACTGAAGGAGATCACCAGACAGTTGCACCTGGAAAATGTGGTTGGGGATAAAGTTTTTGTAAGTACCAGCTTTATTATACCCTCCGCTTATGTCCCTCAAAAATCCTTGCCTAGAAAACTACCTTTATAGAATGCAGCTTGTTGGGACTGACAGGGCTTTGAGAGTTCATTAGCAAAATTGCAATGGGCTGGCTCAATTGTCTCAAAGCTTTCTCTTTTAAAATATTTAGTAATTGATGGCAGTAGTGAACTGTGGCAGCATTTACCTTTGAAGACCCTGGTTTACAAATGCTTCAGGCATGCCAACAATTACTTGTGGTCTACACAAGTGCTAAATTTTGCTGGTTGGGCAATATTAATGCATCCTGATACTTTTTCAACAAACATCAACTTTGACTTAGAGAAGGAGGAAGAATGGAAAGGCTCTCTTAACATTTACTTCAAGCCTCTAAATGAAAGAAATATTAAGCATTCCAAAGAGACTTTGTTCAGAGGGGTAGAGTCTTTTGGAAACATCAGCTGCAACATTTCAAGACAAAGAGTAAGCAACCAAAAAGCAGTATCTCTAGTATATTTGCAACCTTTTCTAGTTCATAGGGAGGTCTATCCAGGCTTCCTAGAGCTCTCACTTTGCATAGAATTTCTATTGAAATTTTTACTTCTATTAACCTTTTCCCAAAGATGAGAAACTCATTTACATTAGTACTAAAGTCAGTAATGAAGAAAATAACTGAAGTGCTTCAGGTTACGTTTCACTCATTTGAGTGGGAAATAACTTGGACTAGTGATCTGACCTACCCTGGCTGCTGCCTGTTATTCAGTGAGTGTTCTTGAGAGGCCACCTTCTGGTACGACAGAAGGTCCTTCTGAGCATCGTCTCCTTCTTTGCTCCCAGATAGGGCCTTTGAGATTGGCAGCGTTTACATAGTTGTGAGTTGTGTGTAATACTGATCCAAGTGGCTAAAGCAGTGGGGAGTGAGAGGGGAAAAAGGTGAAATCTCAGTAGCTGAAGTTTATTTTCATCAGTTGCATTTGGAAAGCTAAACAGGTAAGATGTTACTACTTAAGAGAAACCAGAGAACTAGGTTAGAGGCAACGTGGAATACAAGATGAAGCACAGACTGTAGTTACTAGGCTTTATTATCTTTTGGAAATGCTTGCTTCTTAGGCTTTTCTTTTGGTTTCTTATTTATCCCAAATGATTTCAGATGCAGAGAATGGAAAAACCTTTTTGGTGGTGAGCTAAAATTTTCCCAAATACAGCTGCAGTAGTAAAAGGAAATAGGAAATACTGAATTTCAGCATAGCCATTTGAGTGAGTTGTCTTTTCAACAGAGAACTAGAACAACTTTTCAAGATCAACAGTTCCACTACCAAAAATGCTGGAGGCAAAACTGGACTTAAATGTGCTTAATTCTCCTGTAATTTTCCCCATTCAGTTACTGTGGAGTACTACTTCAAAGTCTTAACCATCTAATCCCTTCAGTTGCACACAGGCACAGAAACATACTGATTTGCAGGAATGTCCTTACTTCTCTCCATAGCAACTTTCCCTTTCTCAGCTTCTGCAACTCACATTCAGAGAGTAAATTGGCTTTTCTGCCATCTTTGATAGGGCTTGTGGTCTTCAGTTATAATTGTTGCCCATCTCACAACTTGCGTGCTTCAGGGTGTGTAAATGTGCATAGAACTGAAGTGGGATGGTCAAAGCTATTAATTGTTTTCTGTCATGAATGCTTTCATCATGATAGATGCTTTCATCTATCTAATAAGGTTGCAAAGTAAAAAACTGCATAATGATCATTCTCAGTGGAACACGTTAGGTGGCAGTTTCTGCATGTGTATAGATGGAAAATGTGTATATCATAGCTATTTATAAGGAAAGATGAAGCTAGTTGTAAATTTAGCTTGCTGTAGACATTCTTATGATTGCTAATTTTCGCCTGTCTGAGGGAATTAGTTTGGGGTTTTCAGACTGGAAAAAAGTGGATCAATGTGGAGTTCACTATCAGTTTTCTTGTCCTGAAGAGGTTATGATTATACAGCATGAAGTAATGTTGTAAATTTTCAAAGCAAGTTTTTAGAAGGAAATGGCCTTCATTACGGCTATGCCAAAATTGTGTAACTACATCAAGTTCAGAGAATGACATTGAAAATCTCTTGTGAAACCTTTTTCTTCCCTGTGTAGGGCAGTTTTGCTGAAAACCTTGCGTTCCTTCTTGAAGCTTTAAGGAAAGGTAAACACTAGTAGCCCTTGTCTGAAAGAGAGTATGTATATGTTTGTCACTTGACTGAAAAGTTAGCATATATTTTTTTTTCATCTACTTCTACAAATGGTATGAAGAAACCTAGCCCAAGAAGGTGTCATGGCTACAAAATAATGTAAGAAATACATAATACTAACCAAATGTATGCCTAACATAACTGATGCTGTAAAGATTTGCATGTGATGGTCAGCTAAGAAGGACAGATTCTTTCATCCAGATTGAAGCTGTTAAAAATAACAGTGTGTTTTTTTAATTTGACATGGAAGTCTGTCTTCGCTTGCAACCAGAAATGATGCTTGGCAGAATACTACAAAACCTTATCAATTTTTTAGTGCATTTTTCTTTTTACTATTGTAGCAGTACATAGGTGAAAGAAGGGCTTAATGAAAAGCTAAAAGAAAATATGTAAATTGTTAAAACCAGAATTTAAAAATTGAATTTAAAAATTAAAAAATTTCATTTAAAAATGAAAGCTGTAGAGATGGAAGTCTGATGATGAAGTTAGCGTACTAACTTTTAAAATTGCTGTTTCAGGAGATCGAACTAGCAGTTGTCCAGTCTTGTTTATACTGGATGAATTTGACTTGTTTGTTCATCACAAGAACCAGACACTGCTCTATAACCTCTTTGATATATCCCAGTCAGCACAGACTCCCGTAACAGTTATTGGACTTACGTGTAGACAGGTAAGATATTGTGCTTTCTCATTCGAAGTTTTAAAGATACTTTTGTCTTAATTAGAATGTTTTCTTCTCTCCTGGAACCTTACTTAATTTACTAAGAGACTTTTCTCATTTATCCATATTTCTGACTCTTGCATTGGGAAGTGGGGAGGGATAAAAAAAAAATACAATTTGTGCTGAGAGCAAACTTAGATGACCAAAAAACTGCAAAGAGCAGCCATATTTATCCATGTGGCTGTTTTATAGTATACTGTTGTTTGCTCTTTGGAGAAGCTCCTGGGCATTTCAGTTTCTTGGTTGACAGTCGGTAAGAACAGACTTCTGTTAACCTACAGCATTCAAATCATTGTCCTCAGAACAATGGAATTTTTTAAGCAAACACTTCAGTAGGGCACTTTTGCTGCAATGTTGGCATGTTCAAAATGGGTTTAGGATTCATGTTAAACTTGCTGGTGATTGTTACAATGACATTGTAGGGAACTGTGGACAGATTACATGTATACTGAGACATAATTACTGGGTAACACTATGGAAGCTGACACGTTATAAAAATATGTTTTTCTCAATAAACCGGATTGGTGGTGAAGGTAGCTGGGTTATGACAAGAAGAATAGTAATTAAAATTAATCTTTCATCAAAGCCTGAATCTGAGGTTGATTTGGTTTGGGTGATACTTAGCTGGGCAAATTTCTGGAAGATAATATAATAGTTAATAGTTGATTTAGTAAACCCCAGTCATTTCTTTTGCTTCATTACTGGCCTGAGTCTGGTATCCTCATCACCCATTACATACAACCCCATGTTGCTCTGCTTTTGAATGAATTAAGGTAGAGTCTTCAGAGGCTGTACCTTGGTTATGGTGATAGCTGTTGCTTCTGAGGGTTTTTTTTAAATCACTGGTCCCTGTTGCATGTGACTTCTAAATTGAAAGGGGTCTTTATATTTTGCGCTGTTGGCTCTCTATTTACTCTTAGCGCTTTCTTTTTGGTGAGGAATTTCAGTATTAAAGCCTTTTTTTAGTGCAAGTAAAACCACCAAAACCAACATGTAATAAACCCTTAAAAACAAAAAGGCCCACCCAAAATTCCTAGAAACCAGGAGTGTAATCATTCTGTCCCAGTATAAAGTAGGGGAATGGCACTATGTTCCTCCACATGGATGAATCCCACAGCTCGTTTCTGACACCAGTCTATTGCTATGTGTTCTGAGAAGTGAGCTTTTCTCTATTATCTTCAACCAAGAACTTTGATGGCAGACTTGGTTAGTTCTGTGTGACAATCTTAGATAAATATTGGCTCTTAAATTGTTTTTGGGGTTTTTTTTGTTAAGCTGGATTCAGTCTGACAAAAGGCATGTGAACTGACAGCTGCCAGCCTACGTATCTACTAAACAGACAACTTGTCTAGAGCCATGATAGGCCGAAACATCTTGAATGCAGATTTAAGTAACTGAAATATTTACATAATCTATGGAGAAATTTTGCTGGGTATCCTAGCAACTAATTATCCTGTATGATGTAGTGCATCACATGATTTGGGTAAATGGCTAGTTGTTAGGCATTTCAAGGCACATCAATTACAATAATCAGCAAAGGTCTTGTTAGAACATTTTAAGCCTGAGAATTTAATATTTTTTTTTTAAATAAATTAAATGTTTAATTTGGTGTTTTCTCTTGTAGTTTTTACTGTAGCAAAGAATGTACTAAATGCATCTGCTTTTTTAATTATTATTTTTACTTTTTTTAACAAGGATATCCTGGAGCTCTTGGAGAAGAGAGTAAAATCAAGGTTCTCTCATCGACAGATGTATTTGATGAATTCCTTTGATTTTAAACAATACATTAGGATATTTAAGGAACAGCTTTCTCTTCCCGCTGAATTTCCTGATGAGTCTTTTGCACAAAAATGGAATAGTAATGTTCGGGTATTTAAAGCTCTTTATATTTGTTTTTAGTAAAACTTCTAAAGTAAGACTAGTTTATAAATGTAAAGCCTTTACCTAAGATTAGTATTTCCTTTCACTATTTGAGTTATGGAATAAATCAAATTGTCATAGAGAATCTTTGCTTATTGACATTTGGAGATAAAATTAGAAGTGTCACAAAAAAGAACAGAAAGTTACGGTTAGACATGGAGTATTATATTGTCAAGCATAAGCTGAGCTCTTTCTGAAAGTTAGCTAACCAGTATTTTTTCAGGTGAGTATGAAGTTATTTCCTGAGATTATTAAAATATCACCTAAAAATTTTTTTTAGCACCTCTCTGAGGATAAAACTGTGCAAGACATGCTGCAGAACCTTTTTCATTACACGAAAGATCTGCGCTCGCTTAACTTGCTGTTGGTATGTATTTGGATATGTATGTAGTATCTTCTTGATTTACAATAATCGCTAAACAACACTTGTGTTTTTCAAGCCAGATATCTGAGCTTTACACAACATCTTTTTATTCATCAGGCTTTTGACAGTAGTGGTTTCTTGTGTGCTTTATCAGTCCATGCTTTATTAATGCTTTATTAATGAATTCAAGTAGTTCCAGTTTCTGTAGAAGTTTCATTGTGAGGATGTCCTCTTTAATTCAAATGGGGGTGAGGTTTTGGTTTTTCAAAGAGCTTTTGCCAAGTCTTTCCATTTATAAAACAAAACTGTAGGTGAAATACTTTCAAAATATTTTTCCTTTCTGAGATTCTTTTTGGTTGCTGGTGAATCTTGAAAACTGCTTGTACTGAAACATGATTTTTCTACCTTAAGTCTGCTGTTGCAGCCAAATATTCTTCCTCTTTCAGTAAATCTGGCAGTATACTAAACCTGCTGCTCTTCATCAATGTCTGTCTTCAAAGATCAATAATTTTGGTGCCAGTTTTTTATTGTGGTCTCTTACTGTATCCTTGCATCATCTTACGCTTTCCACTTTGTCCCCCTCCTGACACTGTGTGTGTTCCTGGCCTGTTTTGTGAGCTGCTCTTGAGTAACTCTCTGTGTAGGTATGTGCATTTTCGACACAAAAGCACATGGTGCTGTGTTTGGAATAACTGTCACTTAGAGCTAAAATCTTTGTTTTGTTGTTGTCATACCTCTTTCCACTCCTTCTTCCGAAAATGTTGCTCTTGCTACCTACGTCCTGAGCACAGATTATTTGCCTTTATGGACTAGTTGCTCCAAGATACCTCTTCGGTAAGAACGTTCCCTTGCATCTACAGCCTTGTTATTCACACAGAGGAAATGCTTTTGTTTTCTTTTATCACTTCCAATTTCTTCTTATGCAGAGTATCAGATAAAGTCACTTTATGAACTGCATGATTAGGAATCACTTTGTTTTCCAGAGCTGGTTTCATATATGGAGCAATTCAGGTAGCCTAAATGCTGTCCTGAATTCATATGTTACTGTGATGCTAGTCCAGGAAATGTGATCTTAATCTTTTAAATCTTGAGGTTCTGGAAGCTTGAGGCTACTAATCCTTAGAAATACTGAGATGGAAGTTAATTCTGATCTTCTGGCATTAAGGGCCTGAGGAAGCTTTCAGAATTCTATTTGGTAGCCTCAGTCTTTCACAGTTATCTTAGGAGGGAGAAGGAAGGCCCTCCTCACTGTCTGGAGAAAAATTAGACTGTTGCCTCCCTATTAACTCTGAAAGAAGACTTCTGTATTCAGAAAGTAGGAGGTATTGCCGACAGTGACCTTCCTCCTATCACAGCAAATGAGCTGAAGCTTAATGTGTGGTCAAGTTCTCTTGGAGGGCGTCTCTATATTTCAGTCTGCCTCCCTGACTTCTGTTTTTGACATAGTTAATATGAACGCGATAACATTCATCACAGAAGATAAGTAACACTTAGTTAACTATCTTAAAATATCTATGCGCTTCTGTCAGCGTGAAAAGCCCACTGACTATACCTGCTTATCTTGTGCTGTGCAAATATTCAGATATTAACCTTCAGCTCTGTGGCTGGCTGGCCTTGGACTCTTCCGTGCTGACAGCTTTTCCCACCACTGGGTTTACAGCCTCTCTGAAAAGCAGATCATGGACTTCCTGCACTAGTTCTGAGACACAGAGCATGACCAGAGTCCACTTTTGGGGAGTCCTCTGTTTATGAGAGTTTGTTACAAGATTGCAGATTATTTCTACTTTAGGGGCACCCAGTTCTGTCTCTGTGGCTTGAATAAATGCTAGAAAAAACAGCTGGTGGCTATCTGAATAGCCTCCCTTTGAGCTCCAGCTGAGGCTGAAGTTCCTAATTGTTTTCTTCAGCATGTTCTTGAATTTTTCCTTTAGAAAGGGCCTTTTCACTCTGAAGTCATCTTGCTCATAAGAGTATATAATACAGATTCTAGCACTTCAGTAATTCTTTGGTATTGGCTGAAGCATGGATTAATTGCCCTGCAGGATTAATTTTTCTTTAACTTTGTAAATCTGTAGGAGTCTGCTGTCTGAGCTGGTGAGAGAAGCTTTGTGACAGGCAGTGTGGCGGTGGTGAGAATTGGAGCTACTCTTGCTACTTACCTGCTTTTTGGCAGCAAGGACTTGTTTTCAATGAACAGCTAACTTTTAATTATTTTAATTTAATGATTTTTTTAATTAATTTTTTAATTCAGTGCTCCCCATCACCTTGCTTTGTCAGATGAACACATGGGTTTTCAATGGAAATTTAGTATCTGTTTCATGTTGCAGTACCCTAAATGGTATTGTGCAAAACCTTGAACCTCGGAAACCTTGGAAGAATTGAACAAGTTAAGTTTTTTTACCAAAGTAAAATAAGTCATTTTTTGGGTAAGTAGAACTAGATAGCTCATAACTGAGCTGGTAAAATCTAGTTTTGCGTTTGGTCAACGCTGTTTCCCCATGGTTTTTCTCATGCTGGTGACTTCATGCAATCAGCTGCTTGTCTGCCCCTGAACCTGGTAAACCAGAGGGTGCTCCAGGCTCTGTTTGGTGTAGTCACCTGTTACAAGTTTCACTAGCCCTGAAGCAGGGGGGTTAGTGACTTACAAGAGATACTGCTGCATTTCCTCTGCTTCTTTCTGTTTTGCATGTCTGTTTAGTGACTTGGGGCTGTCATTTCTTCACCCTCCCCTTCTTCCCTGTCCAAATTCCCTTTAGCCCTTATAATATAAACCTCATTCCATACCTTTGGAAGTCTGAATGATAACACAGCTTTTTGAGGGTGTTACGCTGACATCTGTAAGGAGAGGAGGAGGACTGGAAAAGACTGGTGATGGATAGCATTGGGCATTCTCAGCAACAGACCTCAACTAAAAGGATGAAATGAACAGGTTTTCATCACGCAGACCTGCAAAAGTAGGAGGTAGTCGCGAAAAGCCATGTTTTTTTCTTTTGAATATTAAACTACAGAGTATCTACAAGGCAGATACTTAAAGCCCCAAAGAGCGAGTGAAGGCTGCTGCTGCGGTCTAAAGGCTTGTGGATAATCAATAGCTTTGGCAGAGTGGTGTCAGAAGAGGTGCGTTAACTATGGATTTATGAGCTTACATTTATTCAGAACTCACTTTTTCTGTGACAGGTAGCTGAAGATATAGAGATTCAAATGGCAACTAAGTGAGACTTGAGCAAATGCTCTGACAGGGTAACTCGTAGTCTGCAAGCGGAGAGGCGCCTTGAGACGCTTTCTTAGCCCTTTCGGTGATGTGAATGCACTGTAGCTCTGTTTAAAATAGTTGTAAGTCATTCTCACAGTGATCGCTGCACTCTGCTAATCCACTGAAATTAATATAAACAAGTTAATGAGTGTTTAAAGCCTCCTCACTAGAGGAGATAAAGTTTTAAGCCTGGAAAACCTTCCTGGGCAAAATGTAGCTACCAGCTATTTACAAGGTTTTCAGTATGAGCCTACTGTGTGTAGGGTTTATTCATTAATGGTTTCAGGAGGTGACTCCAGGGGAAATGTGTTCTTCTGCATTCCATCTCCAAGTAGAAAGTACGTCTGGTAATTAGTAATTAAATGAAAAATGTCTTCTGCTTTATTTTTAGATGCTTGCTGTAAGTAGCGTTACTGTGCATCACCCACTTATCACTGCGTCAGATCTTCATGAGGCAAGCAAGCAGTGTAGAATGGACTCAAAAGCAAATATTGTACATGGTAAAGCTCAGCTTTTTTCCCCCCAGATATTTCTTAGGAGTATGGAATGGGTCTGGTCCCTCCCTGAAATCCGTCTGATGTAAGGGAGACTGTACAGTGCCGTGTCCCCTGTTGGTATGAGCCGCGCAGGGAATACACCTGCCGTCGGAGCCTGCTCTCCACGGATTTGTGCTCATACACGTGCGTGGATGTAACGACGCCAAATAAATGAGTTTTACAGAACAGTTGAGAGAAGTCCTGCGGGGAGCACGGGCGGCGCTCTGCTGCGATGCAGGTACCAGACAGGCTGCAGCGCTAGCCAGGGAAAGCCAGGGAATTTCTTTTGCATTTTGAAGATACATAACACAAATAGGTGAGGCCTACAGCATCTAAAAATAGAGGTATAAAAATAGTATGTGAACTGCTTGCGTTTCTGATATGGTTAAGAAGAGTATTTAGAGCTCTTGTCTTTCCCTCTAGGTTTGTCTGTCCTGGAAATCTGCCTAATTATAGCAATGAAACACTTAAATGATGTTTATGAAGGAGAACCATTTAACTTCCAGATGGTTTACAATGGTGAGAGAAATGCATGAACTTTACAAACACTACATCACTTACTTTCCCCTAAGTAACTTTTTCTTTTTTCCTGTTACTGATACAGAATTTCAGAAGTTCATACAAAGGAAGGCGCATTGCATGTACAACTTCGAGAAGCCAGTTGTCATGAAGGTAAGCCTGAAATGTCATTTATTTTATTGTAAAGTATCTCGTGTTTTCCCTAGTGCACAGATTTGAGTAGTCCCCCCCGATGCTTGGGTTGGCACCAGGGCAGTGGGTTTGAGGAGTGCCTGGCCACTGGCACCCCTCGCCTCCCGCAGCCCCCACCTTTCCCGGGGTGGGGAGCTCCAGGCTGCACCGAGCTGGTGACAGTTACACTTGCAAGAGTTCAGTACCAGCGTGAGCTTTCAAGTGAGCTTAACTGATGGAGGACTTGGGGTTCAGCAAGAATGACTGTATCGGAAATGCATCATTAAGGCTGGAGAAGACCTCCAAGATCATCAAGTCCAACTATCAACTGAACACCCCCTTGCCCACTAAACCACATGTCCCAAAGTGCCACGTCCACACATTTTTTTGAACACCTCCAGTGATGGTGACTCTACCACCTCCCTGGGCAGCCTGTGCCAATGCTTGACCACTCTCTCCGTAAAGAAATGTTTCCTAATATCCAATCTAAACCTCCCCTGGCGCAACTTGAGGCCGTTTCCTCTTGTCCTATCGCTGGTTACTTGGGAGAAGAGAGCAACCACTACGTCACCACAACCCCCTTTCAGGTAGTTGTAGAGAGCGATGAGGGCTCCCCTCAGCCTCCTCTTCTCCAGACTGAACACCCCCAGTTCCCTCAGCTGCTCCTCATCAGACTTGTGCTCCAGACCCCTCCCCAGCTTCGTTGCCCTTCTCTGGAATCTTCAGAGATTCCTTCAGCTTGCTCGTCCACTTCTGTTCAGAAGCGATGTCTCCAAAATTTACTCTTTCCACAAAATGTGTGTTCCTTAATGCAGGTCCCAGTGGTTCTGACTGGTACATGCAATCAATTTGTAGCCTAATGCGGCTGCTTCTGCCTCAGCCAGCTACAGTCTGAGGCGCAAACTGAAAAGTAGTGTTTTGGTCACGAAGCTGACGCTCGCTGGCCTTCTGGGCTCTTGGGCTGTCACTTGGCCAATGCCATTGTGCCAGGCTCTGTTCAAGGGCATCATCCTGGGGCAGGCAGGGGTCACGCAGACACTAAGCTTTCAGTTCATGAACATCACCCAATGACCCACAGTAGTTAGGTGCTCAAAGCTGTCTTGTGGCCTCGCAACTTTTTAAGCCGAGCAGCCTTGGTTTCCGATTCAATGTTGTTTAGTTACGCTTAAACTGGAAATTGCCTAATGCTGTCTGTGCGCTTGTAACAGCCTATTCCAGTCTGGGTCCCTGAATTACACAGTCATTCCCAGTCAGTTACATGTACGCCAGATTTCAAATGCTATTTCTATAAGAAGAAAAGCGAAGGTAAAATAGAACTGGTGTTTAACGTCTGTCTGTTGAGGTCGCACATGAGAGGTTTCTGTCAAAACAGCCTTTCATAGGTCATTCAGAATGAGCAGTACAGCCCAGAAGGATGTTATCTTCCATTTCCTAATTTTTTTTCCTTTTGTTTTTAGGCATTTGAACACTTGCTACAACTGGAATTAGTCAAACCCATAGAAAGACCATCTGTGCGTGCTCAGAGAGAGTACCTCTTAATGAAACTGCTTTTGGACAATAATCAAATCATGGATGCTTTGCAGGCATATCCAAACTGCCCGACAGATGTTAAACAGTGGGCAGCGTCATCACTCAGCTGGTTGTGAACTTTATGGAACTTGCAATATCGCCTTCTACATCAACGCTTTTGAAGTTAACTGTGAACTCTAGAAGATGTAATGTTTGCCCACAGCAGGGTGTTCAAATGAATAAATTTTTGGAAGAAGGTTGCTTTGCTGATCGATTTGGGGTTTTTTTAAAGGAGAATTATACTCCTGTTATCTTCTCATGGCTCTGAATTTGATGAACTCAAATGCTCAGGGAGTTTAGCTCAGGTCCATGCCAACATTTCCCCTGGTACCAGAATTTCTGCTCTGTAGAAATAGCAGCTCTTTGGGGTTTCTCTGTCTCTGACCAAAACTGCTTTAGGTACCGGCTCAGTGGCATGCTGCTGCTGGCCTCGTGCTGTATGCTCTGAGGCACGGATCTGTCTCTTGTGCAATTTAAAGCTCATACTTAGTGTACTATTTCTTTTTCCTCAAATTTGACTTGACATAGAAAATTTACTTAATTTACACTTTTAATAAGAACTAGCTTTAGCTGCTAAGTGGTATTTCTGTGCTGAACAGCCTCACTTACCCAACCTGCCTTCTGCCCAGGTCATTCAGCTGCTCTCCACAGCGAGGAGCGCAGTCCTAGTTAACTTGTCAGGGCGAGAAATGGGCTTTACAGCTGCTCTAGTGAAAGATATGTACAAAAGATACAGAACACATGTGCTTCCAAGCTACAGCTTCCAGATAAAAGTTGTCTTTGCCATAGTACCATGTGCTTCTTTTCAGTCAAAGGGTTACTTTATTTTTCTCTCATTGCTGCTTCATTGAAGATCTTGTCTCTCCACGGGCACGCCAGAAGAGCAGAGCAGTGCTTCGAAAAGTAGCAAAATAAGTGACAGGATTGTGGTAACTTTATGATCTAGTTCCTGTACGTGATGGCTTAGCCAACAGCTGTGATGCTGTGAGGTGGGAACACTATTGCAAAAGTTGTTGCAAGATTTTCTGCAGAAGGACTTATCCAGAAAGCGTGCATTCAGCCACACAAATCTCATCATGTTTGGGTGTAGTTCATGTAATCCAAGGTGGTCTTTTAAAATGGGGAGGCAGGGGGTTACCCAGGGTGGGAGAGGGGTGGTTGATGGGTGACACCTGTGTGGCCGTTGATGCAGGGTGGGGTTTAGGCTGCAGACTAAGGGCTTGCCCTGGCTCATGCCCATGGGCCTGTCCTCTGGGGTCAGATGGATGGGGAGAGGCAGCAGTGACTGAGAGAGGATGCTTTTCCCAGGGGGGTGGAAAATGGAGGCTGGAATATTGCATCATTTCAGTCACCAGTCAGTGAACCTTCCCTGCCCCAGCCCGTTGTGAACTGAACTGCTGCATTCTGAGCTCCTTGCGATAAGTAGTAAGTCTTCAACCCACATCTCCAGTCTATACTGGAAATAAGATAAATGCCTAGTTTTACGGAAGACTTGCAGCTCTGGCTTCAGTATTGTATCACCTCTACACAAACAAACTGTAGCAGCAATTTAAAAAATCATCTCCTTTTAACAGAACAGCAGTTGCACCACTGCTTTTTCTCTTTTTTTTTTCCTTTGCCCTGCAGCTTGAGAATGACTGCAGCTGTAGAAACAGCCACATGTCTCTTCTCCCACAGTGATACCGTTTGAAAAAAGGCATATGCATGTCAGAGTAGTCACATTTTTTTATTTTAACTTTTGGGGGGGAATAGGGGAGAAAGAGTATACATTTTTATTTGTACAATATTTAACAATCACTTTATTGAGGGCAGGGGGGGAGGGTTGGTTTGTTTTTAGTACTTGCAGAAAAACAGCAAGCACCTTTTGACAGTAGTACAACAACCTGTGCCCAAAACGCTGACAAATACAAAGAGTAAAGTCAAAATAATTGCTTACCAAAATCTTGAGAGGTAACGAATAGTACATGGACTGAAACAGCATTAAAAAAAATAAAAGGAAAAAAGAAAAGTACTGCTGGTTGAGTATCTGAGGTAAATGATGTTCCATCAAGGATGCTACTTGAATGGTTTTGCCCATGAAGGTATATTGCAGCTTTCTGCGTTTTGTACCAAGTGTTCCTAATAAAAGTAATGTGTTAAAAAAGGTTTAAAAAAAGAAGCTGGAAACAGAGCAAACTGCTACCCCTCTTTCTTCTGTCGAATGCTAATATGAACAGGAAACATCTTATTACTGTCTGGGTAAAAGTTAGTTAGCACACTGAGAGCTGTATGGGAAAGCTACACCTGCTTTTTAAAATCTCAAGCAGAAGGTTCCAAGCAGTGGATGTCAGCCCTTGTGGTGGTATTTCAGGATACTGCTGGGAAAGACTGCGCTAGTTCAACAGCTCCAACAAGTGCGATGCATGGGCTGCGCTCTGAAACGCCCCAGTACACGTAGCTGCGAGGACAAAGTAATGCAGGAGATGATACCGAAGTGTCTTGCCCTCCAACACAACTTAAGAAGTAAGTATCAGTCCTGCGGCAGATCCGCAGTCATTGTTTCGGCAGCCTCAGGCTGAAAGTAAGTTGAGCGTGAGGGGCTGGCTGCTCCTCACGAGCCAGGGGACAGGGTGACCCTCTGAAGCTCACCCCCATGCGCCGTGACAGGGTACGCAGTGCCAAAATGGCTCACTAGCATCAGCCCTACTGAATGCTGCCCACACCAGCACTGGCAAAGCACTGCTGGCTCAGGCAGCAACTTCCTTCTTCTCAACTTCTCCATTTAATGCTCTAGGAGCAAAGGAAAAATGCACATTGCAAGGCCCTGCGAGAGCAGCTCTGGGGATGCTCTTACCCCTTTGAAAGTGTTTATGCTATGAACATCCTTTTCACAGGGACACTAAGTTACACCGTTAAATTTAAACACTTGGGGTCAGCCAAAGGCAGTTTTGAAATACAAGGGTAAGTGATCTCCATCTTCCTGACATGAGTGCCCTGTGTTGTCTGCATGGTCCCCACCACATTGCAGGTTCTGGCAGCAGTTTAAAGCGTAATGCACAGATGATGCATGTCCTCTACATGACCAGTTTTTGCATCAGATCTTCTGTTACACCATCTGTATTGGCTCCATTTTTGCTACTAAACAGATTAAAATTTATGGAGAGCAAAGAGGTCTTCAGCGATTCCTATTTGTTCAGAACTCAGCAGCTAGGTTTGGGTCCTGCGGTGCATGTAATGTCATGTCCCTGGGTTAAAAATGGAAGCGTCAATCAAAGAAGCAGCCCCAAATCCATTTCTTTCTTTTTCTGGCCCAGCTGCCCACCACAGGGTTGTACCCTACAGTACCAGTGGCACTTCAGGGTTCTTCCGGCCACCTGTGAGCCATAGGCACACAGGTGAGGAGCAGCAAGCCAGCCAGCACTGGGTGGCATATCAGACATGGGCAGCACTGCTCAACCCATCTCCCCCTCCCTGCCACAGGCAAGTTGACCTAAGTCTTGTTTAGCCCTAATGTCTCTCTTACCATTCCCAGAGTTCATGTCCACATGGAACACTAAGAGTATCTGGTGGCAGTAGACATCAATTTTCCAGATCACATTCACAGTGAGCTCCAAATCACAACATTAAAAGCTTCTTTCAAAAGACACTGAATGCATGGTATGGAAACAGAGACAACAGCGATGAAACACACAGCACGCTGTTGTCAGTTCTGGACTCTAAGAGGTTTGTAAAATTTATTTTCCTTGGAAGTTTGTATAAGGGATCAAATATATGGCATGAAGCAGTACTTTGGAGAAGCACTTTGGCACCTACCTACCAGTCACTTCATCATTTAAGTGTAAGGCATTCCTAAACTCAAAAAGAACATTGGAGTTGCAAAAGCAATTTCAACATTTTTCCTTATTTTTTGAGTATCTGTGCTACGGCCATTGGTATTCGTTACCTTTAACTAGTCCTTGCATATTTTCAGTTGTAAGCCTATCTAAAATATCCCTGAAATTTGTAAGCATTTATAATCCAAAATCTGTGGCTAGAATTTTTTGTATGATTCTAGGATACCCCTACGTGCCACAGCCATGAAGTAGTACTCTTGGTAAGATGGCACCAAGCTTTAAGGAGAGTGAAGTTGCAAATCTTGAAGCAGGGCATAAGGAATTTGGGGTAACTGAGCTTCCTGAGGTGATCCTGAAACAGTGATACAGAACCCACTGCATACTGTTTAGTGGAACAGAAAACACACTAGGCAGACCTTGTCACAAACATAAATAGGAAAAAGACTTTTTTAAAAAAGAACAAAGAATTCAGAGCTTTCCAGTGTCACAGCTCACAGAAAATTAAAAAAAAGTCATGCTTAAGTTTTCATATATTCCTCAGACACAGCAAACCTAAATAGTATTCAGTTAAATAAATGTATGAGATACTCTGGGAAATGGAGGTAAGAGAAAAGCTTTAAACTAAAACAAGGAAGAAAAATTTCGTTTCAATAAACAGCACTTTCTTTTTTATACACAACAAGCTAGTACAAGGAAAGGCTAAAAACACTGCTTTAGGAATGGCCATTTACTGTTGGCATGAAGCATAGCTTACCCTTTTTAAATAACACAGTGAATTTGAAATACATCATTTACAAAACATGGATCAATTTATTATTCAAATTTTGTTAGTGTTGTCAATCTCATAATTTAGCAGAGGTGGAACTGAGGTATACCTTGTTGAGGGAGGTTAAGTAATACTTGGAAGCCTCTTTGCTATATCCCACTTGATTACTTTTGTTTATGTACACTGAACAGCAGCACACTAAACATTCACAAGCTGTGTCATATTGGCATTACAATAGTCATTTTTATAAACAACAGCAAATGCAATAAAAACAAGTTACCCTTTTTTTAAATCTGAAATGAAATGTTTGATTTAAAAAAAAATAACAGTAGTTCATTTAAGGAATTAGTCTCTTCTGACAGGTATTAAGAAATCTGATGTCAGTTTTTAAAACGCTTGATTAGCCAGTACAGGTCCATGTTCTTCATTTAAGTTCCTTAACAGCACGTTATCATTTCTCAGTCACGTGTCCTTCAGGTGTAAGCAGGGAATGCAAAAAGTCTCATGGATCCATGTTTGGGAGGAGGAAGGGGAAAATAAAGGAAAAACACCTCTTGATGATGTTCCGGAGAGACTTACCATTCTTTTCACACAGAAAACAGCAATGATGTAAGCAGTCCCGTTAGCTTTAGCAGCTCCAGTGAAGAGTCCTGGTGGCCAGTTACGTGACCAGTGCAACTATCATAGACTGGATTCTTTGGGAGGAAAGTCAACATTTGTCACCATTGTGACCACAGTCACAATGTCCTCTGTTGTTATAATGTTAGTTAATTTTTGCATCTGAATAATCCGTTCTTCTACACAACCCGCTGACAACCTGGCTTCTGCATCGTGATCCCAGCATTCTTCTATCGTTTCACAAAGCATCGCCATTCCCTGCGAGCAAAGAAAGCAGAAAAAACCCCAGTATGCACAGTTAGTAGCAGGTTTTATGGAGGTGGGGTTGCCCAGCAATTCAAATAGCAAATTGCATTTTAAGGTACACCTGCTGAATTTTAACCCTTGCATCAACCAGGAAGCTATGCCATATTTGTTTTGAAACCTAGCAGGTCGTGTGGGGCCTTACATCTTACTTATTTCACACTATCTAAAGAATATACACAACAGCAAGGCAAATCCTGGTGAAACACCAGACAATACTGTAGTCTGCTGGTAAGTCATCATGGTATTTGAAAAGACCTCACACTAAGAGAGGTTGAGCTCTTCCGTGATCAAATGCAACTTCAACGAAAAAAAAAAATCAAACAGTACAAAAGGGGATTTATGGCTGACAGCAATTAACTTTTCTCCAAAGTAACACCGAGCTAATGCAGCAATATGCTAATTACAAGGAGCAGATGGTAACGTACACTCATTTTTCTTTGCAGACAGTGTAATCTATTGTTTATAACCACCCATTTTTTTAAAAAGAAGCACTAGGACTAAGCAGTGGCATTACTGCAAGTCTCCAGCCATAAAGCAGGTCAGGAAAGCACACCATTCCTCCCAAACTGACCCCAGAAATTTCTCATGTGACACTCCTTACCCTATGTTATTACGTTGTTTGTAGCATTCCAATAGTAAATCAGGACTGTTATTTCTTAAATGATTTAAGGATTCTTATTATGCTTAAAAGAAAGGCTTATTTTTAACATGTGCATTGAAAAGTAACTCTCAAGAATCTCTTCTTTCACCAAAAAACTGAAACACTCGCTTTCAAATCACTCAGACGAGAGAATACTTTAAGATTTGCAACATATTAGTTTACAGCCCATTTAATTCTTACCAGAATTATTATACTTAAAATTCTTCCTAAAAGACACTATTATGAACATTATTAATACAGGATTAATGAAATTTGAAAGTCAGATCATGACAGAACTTTGAAGAACTTGGCGCAATGTTTTTGCCAACTTGCGGAATGTTTTTGCCAACTTACAGAATGTTTTTGCCAACACTCTCTTAGAACAGGTCTCTTCTTTTTATGAACTACAACTTCCTGCATGTCTTCAAGGGAGGGATGCTGGCCAATTTCTTCTTCAAATGGCAACATGTACTCATCTACTGGACCTATAGATAAAAAACAAGAAATTAAACCACCAATTTTGCTTTCATTTTTTAAAGGGGTGGGGGAAGGAAGACTGGTGTCTTGGAAATGTAGAAACATAGAATCAGAGAATCACTAAGGTTGGAGAAGACCTCCAAGATCAAGTCCAACCATCAACCCAACACCCCCATGCCCACTAAACCATGTCCGAAAGTGCCACGTCCACACGTTTTTTTGAACACTTCCAGAGATGGTGACTCCACCACTTCCCTGGGCAGCCTGTGCCAATGCTTGACCACTCTCTCAGAGAAATTTTTCCTAGTATCTAGTCTAAACCTCTCCTGGCACAACTTGAGGCTGTTTCCTCTCATCCTATCACGGGTTACTTGGGAGAAGAGACCAACACCCACCTCACCATAACCCCTTTTCAGGTAGCTGTAGAGAGTGATAAGGTCTCCCCCTCAGCCTCCTCATCTCCAGAGCGAAAAAACCCAGTTCCCTCAGCCGCTCCTCATCAGACTTGTGCTCCAGTAGTCCATAACCAGAATCTTATGGATCAGTTGACTTCCTGTTGCCTTGAACAGCTCACGCTATGACATGTTAGCAGCAAACTGTGACTAAGACTTCAATTAACCAGCAGTGGTGTTTTCAGGAGCTACACGCATTTGCCCACCCGCACGTGGCAGCCAAGCGCAGCAACCTAAAGCTTCAAAATGCAAGGGCGGATGTAGGCTCTCAGACCCACCGCTTCTCCCCAACCTCCTCCAACAAACCGTTAACTTTGGTACGATAAATCACCCTCCTCCTTTCAGCTTTGCTGTCTCGGTATCCCATTACCAAGCAGGCCACCGGTGAATGTTTTCAATACCCCTCACACTGCAGCAGACAAGCTTGGGATAGCAACTGCTGCATCCCTCTCTGCATGTTACGCCTGTCCTCCTCCGATCCATACGGCCCAGGACAAAAGTACCTATGTTAAAGGCTAAGCGTAATACCTGTCCTTAACAGAATCAGAGGGACAAGCTTTATGTGCTGAACTATAGATTACATAGCGATAGATTAGGTAATCGTAACTTACTGTAATACATGTTTTGTGCTCTCAGATCAAGTCTGAAAAAAGGAGGAAGGGGAGGACAGAAGTGAACAGTGTGGTACAGATGAGTCCAGGCAAAACGGACCAGAAACCCACCCCCCCACGTTTGCAGAATGAAAGGCAGCTGCGGTGAGTGTAGGGCTACACAAAGCTGTGGTTCAGGAAGGCTGCTTTCCTTCACTGATGTCTCCTTTGCTTTCCGGAGTAATCACCACACCTGCCAGAGAGACCTACAACACACTTCTAAGATTCAGGTACGTATGTTTTATAGTACACCAAGACACTAAGAATCAACAGAGAACATGGGGAGTCCTCAGAGACTTGCGCAAGATTGCATCGATCCTGTTAGTAAACAGCTTAACATTTTAAAAGGGTAAAACCTCTCCGGTGGCTTCCACTCCATGAGGAACATCTGAAGCAGAAAAGCACTAGGTGGCCACGTGCTGGTCTGCTGAGATCTCCAATACATTCTCGCTTTTTATATCGGTATCGGTCAGCTGCGCTGGGCTCTCGCAGGAAAGCTTTCTGACAGGTGAACACCACTAGCTCAAGTGAAACCATCGTATTTATTTAGTTGAATTTAGCCACTTTAAAGACTGTACCTAAAATGCAACTTTCTCCCAAACCTTGTTGAGCCCTGTCTTTTGTCTTGTTCTTGATTAATCCTGACTTATTCTGGCCACCCAAAAAAGATCGCCATTGACAAAATTTAAAGAATAGTACTCATATTTGAAATCAGGTATCTGAGATCTTTTCCTGATAGCTTAAAAAGTGGATCCAACAGTTTGCTTTGAGGAAAACAACCGTGATGGACCCATAGCTAACCCATAAAGTATCAGCTGCAGATTTTTCAGACGTTACTGTATCTCCAATCTCTAAGCTACCAACAATTAATCAGAATTTCTGACATCTATGAGCTGAACTAATGTTACATTAGTGACAACAAGGAGAAAGAAAGGGTCAAGAAGCCCTGAACATATATGGCAGAGTCTCACTCTGGCACCCACGGCTAAGCCAGAAACACACTCTTCTATGCCTCAGTGCAGAAAACTGAGTTCCTGATGCAGGGATGAGCAGTTCACCATGACTCAAGACGAGCCAAGGTGGTGTCCAGCACACGCTTTTAAGTGGTTAGAAAAATATTGACTGCATCAATGCCCTTTGTAATGAAATATATGTTGACTTATGAAAATTATTCCTGTCTTTCAGTCTTGTATTCCCTTACTCTGTTGGGAACAGATCTCTGACATTAGTAAGCGTCTACGCATATCTTCCACAGGCAACACTAAAAAGCAGGTCGTTGTCCAGATGCTGAGGTGTACAGCAGGAGACATCAATTCCTCAGCAAATGCTGGCGAGATCTCTTTGTTACCAAGATTAATCTAATCTGAGCTTTTGTTTATGAAGAGAAACAGTACTTTTAAGATAAACTGATTGGTACTAAGACTGTCAGGCCAACCTCAGAAGAAATCAAACATACTAGGTTAGGAGTTCCACAGTAATTCTCTCTCCCTTTCTGTGACCAGGAGAAGAAATACAACAGGTATCCATGTATCAGAAAACTTTTACCTGGGATGCCAAATACTGAAGAGACTAAATTATAAAGTGACTACATGATGCCGGTGTTTCATTCATCTCCTCACAAGACTACAGCCCTTATTAAATTCTATTACATATCTATAACCTACCTTCCAATTTCTTGCTTTAAATACACCTCTCACAAATTACATTAAGTATTTCCATAAATCAAATATGTTGCTTACCATCTGAGGCAGTACAGCGTGATGCCAATTCCCAGAGGACTAATCCCATGGCATACATATCTATTCTCAAAAACGCATCCCTTTGGAAGTTTATAGCACCTTCTAGGACCTCAGGAGCCATATACCTTCGTGTACCAACCTTGAAAGAAAGGAAAGCATCACAGTTTGTACACCAAGAGTCGGCATGACCACAATTACCACTCTAGCTGGTGCCAGTTCTAATAATACCGTAGACCAGTACTATTTTTTGTCAAAGATTAAAAATAGCCATGGTTATTCTTGCTTAGCACTAAGCCTTGGAAGTTGCTTCTATTCATATACCCAGTAGTAGGTAAGAGAAATTAGAAACAATCATATAGACTGGGCTCTATAAGGATTCTTATGAAGCACGAAAACCTGAATATATTTTAAAATAACACATTAGCATAACAACTCAACATATTTATCACTGCCATTCCTTATTTTCTTCCAGATTACAGGAAGGCCACTATTCTTATTTTTGCATGACAAAAGAATTTCTAGTGTTTCATGTAAGGATGGGAAACTTGCTTATGTTTCTTCCCATGACAGGAACAGTAATAAAAATACCAAAGGAAAACTAGCTACCCAAAATACAGTTTATACTGAGAAAGCTACATGAAATCACTTATACAAAACTGGCCATTAAATGAAAACTTTGGGGATCACAGTCAATTACAAAATTATGTCATTTGAACAAATCAGACCTTATGTGATGATGTCTGAACAAGAACTACTCCGCTAACTAAACCTTCACAGTAATGGTTATGTTTCTCTTACGCAGTGTTATTGAGGTTTTATAATCTTATTGTATGGATTTTATTCTTGTTGCTCAACCATAAACTGTGAAGTTCTGCCTAAAATTAAATATATTTAGCTTTCCAGAAACCGTAACGCTCTAAACTCAAGCTTGTGATTTTAAAGGTACGTGGTACTGAACCAGTTCCCTCTTGCATTACAAGCGCTTGATTAGTACTGTTGTCATTTCAGGAAAGTGGGTGCTGCTAGATCAGAAAGTTAGAAACTGGCTGCCAGTATTATTCCTCAGTTTCTGAACAGCATCTCAGAAAAATGAGTAAAATACAGCAAGACCACTCTTTCGTGTCCAAATCCTCTAATAAGAACGAAAATAAGGGGGGAAGAGCCCATGTAACGAGACTGGTGGGGCCTGTGATCTGTAATTATCTAAAGAATAGCTTACTTTTTAGCCCGCGAGGAAAAAGCACAAATTGCCACCTTCCTTAAAAGAGTGCCAAAAATAGGGTTGATGATATAGTATTCTGTGCATGAAGAATGCCTAAGCTATCGATTTCCATTCACATGCAGTTAAGAGTTATATCCTTCATGTAAATAAATTGGTATTTACCTGTCCATGTGTATCCCCTGCAGACTTTCCAGCCTCAAACTTTAAAGCTAGACCAAAATCAGCAATACAAGCTGTAAGATTATTTTTCAGCAGCACATTCTTGCTTTTGATGTCCCTTTCAAGTTAAGGAAAAAAAAATTGAAGTCTAGTACATGAAATACCATATAAAGCTAAAGAAGTAGTAACATAATAAAATGAAGAACACTATAATATGAAAGGGAAGAAAATTATAACAAAGCAGTCCATTTAAACAACAAAAGAATAATAATAAAACCTAGGAGTACACTTGTACACCTTTATTCTTATGGAAATACATAAGACCACAATTGGAACTACCATTTTATGCTTAGTTTCAAAATACACACAGATTTATAAGCATGTATGATACAGAAATAGGATGAAAATGTAGTTACCGCATCCTTTAATTACAAGTACATTTATTTTTTTTTAAATACTAGGAAGCAAAACACTGTTAGAAACAATCAAGATGCATTTTTTTCAAAGAGATACACGATTTCCTGCAGAATCAAAAGATAATGGACTCGACCTGGAGATTCTCATCTGTCCTGTGTGTACTTCTCCCTCTCCCCAATTTTACCATCAGTCAAGCAGTTTTGCTCATGAAATTCCAAATTCTAAGAATCTGTATTTCTGTTACTCTACGTGCCTATCTTATTTTGGTTACCACGGTAATTTAAGCTCCTTACTTCCATTAATAGTTTTCTATACCTACCTCACTTAAAAAAACCAGCAACTACACTCAGCAGTAGGTGTAACAACACTTAGAGTAAATGTTTCTGTCTGAAGACATTCGGGTACCACTTAAAGTTATGTATACAAGTATTAAAGTTGTTTCAAACAGCAATAATGTCATTTATTTCATATATTGCTTAGAGTACTTAAATGAATTCCTTTTTTATACAGTTAATTATTACATTAACCACAATTGCCTCACAAAGTTCTGTAAACCATCAGCTAGATTTTTTGCTTAGGCTGGGCAAAATTCTTCTTATGAGGCTCTTGGTAATTCTGGAAGGAAGGTTATCATGGAGTATTTATTTGAATACCTCCTACCTATCCATGTTTCATATGCTTTAGCTCAAAGTTCAGTAGTAACAACCACCTGAAAATATTTTACATATACTATACCTATGTGAGATGGCAGGTTTGTGTCCATCTTTTAGCCCTGGTATATCCTCGTGAAGATAAGCCAAGCCTCTAGCCATCGTTTGAGCGATGTGACATAGCTCATTCCAAGAAACCACGTTAGCCTTGAGAAAGTCTGTTAATGAACCCTGCAGAGCAAAAGAGAAAAACCAATTACAAGATCAATTTCACTCTCATCTACTCGTAAAGAAAACTTTGAGATGGCCTCCCATCATTAAAGAACACGACATGCCCATCTGCCCTTCTGTTTTCTGATAGATCATATAATTATACAGTGCACACACACAATCAACTGCTAGTTTAAACAACAAAAATTAACTTTTGCATCATCTCTAGTGCATGACTAGAATCAAGACGCATCTACACATCACCTCAACAAGCAAACAGCGCAATGAACTCAAGTTAAGTGGCACCCTTGCCCATGAACTGCACCTAACTGTCAAGTGTCAGAAATGGGAGCTAGACTTAAGATAGTTAAGCTCTTTATAAAGACAACCCTGCTTTTATGAGGGTGATTTATCATCTCCCAAGCACAGGAAATTAC
>NW_010558285.1:0-5439 GCF_000687285.1 Phaethon lepturus | reverse complement strand
CTGCTGAACTGTGTATGCGCATTCTCTAAGACCTTTAATTGATAGTCTAAGTCTCTCTTTAGTCACAGACCAGCAACAGTAAACTCCAGTTTCACAATATAGTTTCAGAGTGAAATACATACTCTGAATAAATACAAAGAGATAACATGAAATAAAAATCTAGTCAACATAAAGCACTAATCTTTCAGAAAGGCAAATTAGTTTGACATTATCTACTTTATCATGAAGATCTGCCAAAAATCTTAAATAGTTGCATAGTTTCAGTCTTCTAAATGACAAAAGCAGAGGCATAGGTGGGACAAAAAAAAGCCACAATGAAGAATGTAACATTCAATACCAGAAATATGGTGTGTGACCTAGCCTTAATGCATTAGCATATCCGTATTATACAGATTTATATTTTCTCAAATCTGCTACAGGTGAGTATATGTAATTAAGAAAACATTCACAGCTTTATGTTTCTTATTGTGATTATCACAGTATAATTGATATGTATTACTTCATACTTATAGACACAGATCAGCTAACACAAGTAAAACAAAAATAAACCACCACAATCTTTACAAGATGGAGTTTATTTAATTTATGCAGATTTAGATGAGGGATATGCTAAAAGGCAAATTCCAGAAAGAAAAAAAGTAGGATAAATTTTTGTTTTCTAAAACAACTCTTCTATTAAGTAAAGACTGATGACAACTTTCTCAGGTGGTTGAAAATAAGTTTAAACACATTCATATCCAATGAAGAGAGACAAGCTAAAAGTAAGCAAAAACTATTTTAGATTTCATTTCTTAACTGTCTGAAGTTCACTTTTGGGACAAATTCCTAAGGCTGCTCCTCCTCTACCATAATCATAAAAAAAAAGAAACTACATTGACAACTAAACATACCTTTTCATGAAATGCTGTAATTAACCAGAGGTCAACATCAATGCTAGTGCCTCGTTTCTCTGCACCAATGAACTGCAAAATATTGTCATGCTTCATTCCAGGTAAACTGTAAATTTCATATTCGTTCTGCCATGACTGTTTGTCCTTTAAACAAAAGAACACATCAAACCAAGTTAATACCATAATAACGAGAATAAGAGGTACTTTCCCTGACAGAATTTTCCTCCTGTAATTTACTGTGCATTTGTAAGTGGTCTGTCAAAATGACTAAAACCCTTTTTTTCTGACAAGACGGGATTTACTACCTACAAGAAAGCAAGCATAGTGTATAGTTAACATTATGAGGCTGATTATTTTAAAATTCAAAATGTAGTAACAGTATTTATGCTATAAACTACTGACCTAATATATACAAAATATGAGAAACTGTCTTCACATATATTGCACTTTAACATATAGTGGAAAATTGTCCGAGAAACTTAAATTTGTTGTAAATAGACATCAACTGTTGAAAACAACATCAACAATCACAGATATGAACCACGGAAACACAAAGCTGTGGGTTAGAATTGGAGTCTACATGCTGCAAATCATTACAATTGCTTTAGTCTTAAGAGCATGGTTCAATTTTTATATTTTATTAATCTACAAGTACCCCATAAAGAATTAGAAATGTTTTCCTTCATTAAAAATACTGAACAAAGTCTCAGGTTTAATTTATGTCATGCTGATGGCTGAAATCAGCATAAATACATGTCATTTCTCCTAGAAGAATAAGAACCTGCAGATGTATTTATTCAGCAAGTCAACACTTGGTTAATCATCAGAAAACACAGGCACATTTCTTCACCTCAAGTAGCAGTGGGTGTTTTTAAATTGATGTAAAATCTATCCCAATACCATTGTGTATGATCACTTTGTATTCTTTAATTGACTGCGTCTTGAAATTATGAGCTCTATCTATTCTAAAACATGGCTTTCAGAGAGTACTTGCTGGGAAGTAAACATTATTTCACTTAATTGAGGCATATTGAATCGGAACAATCACCTTATGGGTTTGCATTTCAGGACATTCCTTCCAAGTACAATTTAATTTGAAAAATATTAACAAATTCTTCTCAACTGATTGAGAGATGTGCAAGAGCTGCTTAGAAACATTCATGCCAAATACGTATTTTTATGACTAGAAACATTTATAAATTTCACAGAGTTTATGTTTCAATAATTTTCCTGCTGCACTAAAATACTTATTTTAATTCAGAAAAACTCTATCTGCATATTTTTCAGCTCAAGACACTTCCTGCATCTAAGAATTTCTTTGAACTATCTTGATTTACAGTATATATAGAAAATTCTCTAAAATAAAAGTCTCTTCTTATGACTAGAAAAGCTGGTTGAACAATATGGTATTACAAGCAACACAGGACACTAAGAACTTCTGCTTACCTGAATAGGGAATATTTTGACCGCAACGTACTCATTCAGTAGTTGAGCTTTCCATACACACCCAAACCTTCCCCTAGCTTTGATCTCTAGTAACTGCAATGGCTTCAAACCCATCAACGGTGAAGGTGGTGGTGGTCCAGGATCCTGAAATCAGGTTAAACCCATTAATTTTGCTATTGTATGTACCATCTACGATGACAGCACTAGGAAGAAAAGGCTCCTAAACTGAAAGGGACTTGGTATCATATACCCACCCCCTTGCAACAAATTCCCGCGAACAAACACCAGAAACAAAACAGCAACCCTTCTCCATGGGAAAGGAAAATGAGAATGTAAAACATGCTCAGAATTAATGTGCAAGCGACAGCATAACAACAGTTACAGTACAAATCTGTCTAACCAGGTGTAAAAGCACAGCAGAAATTAAGGAATAAAGATAATCAAGCTTTACTTGTGACTTTTTTTAAGCAATAGAGTTATAATAAGCACCTTTGTTACATTTAAGGTTGGTTGTTTTTTGACATACATGTAACTTGTTTAATCCTTTAGGTCAATGGCCCAGTGACATGACTACACAGCCAAAAAGTACATTTCCGTGTGACTAACACTGCATCCCCTCAGCCGTCAGCTGGGAAGCAGAAGACGTCTACATGAGCAATTTGGTTGGGGGCAGCACTGCAGAGCTGAAGTGCATCCTCTCACTGTCTGCACTTACCACGTACCACTTCAGTTCTCACAAGTCATCGAGCTGGTACCAGCACAGCCCTACTTCAAAAACCCCACTGCTTACTGATGACATACAGTTGCAAACCAATATGTAGGCAGGCCATGCCACTACAACATCTTCCAGTACATAACTAACATTTTTTCATTCAGAAACCAGTGAACCACATGCATAGTGCAGACGTTTGGCACAGGAAACGAAGGACCACCATCTCCGCGGTCAGCCCTCCAAGCCACACGAATGGCGGCATGAGGAACCACAGCACCCATGCTTCAACCTACTGATCCGCTCCCATTGCTCCCAGTTTTGCTAATGTAGATAGCCAATGTAACTGAAATGCAAGTACTTGGCTGTACCCCAGAAAGAGAACTGGAATTAAATGTAAGAGATTATCTTGTCATATCTTACTATGTATGTACTTTACTGAAGTGCTAGCCCAACAATTCCTTTTCACCACAAACTGGGAAGTCCAACTGCAGTTGAGCTAGAGCTTCCATAGAGTTGTCCATATAATCCCCAACCTTACTACAGATTTGAACAATTTCCCCTTCTGGGAAAGAAAGTGTGACAGCTTATTCAATATCTTGTAAGAGATGCATAAAATACAAAATACATCTTCTCTATTTTACACATCACCTGAACATAACAAGCAGATTTTCAACCTTATTACCAGAGATGTGCTGCTTTCTGGGCTGTCCTCTCCAATCTACCATGTTAGATTAGCTTGCACCTATGTAGGCTTCTTCCCTACCATGACCAAATGTGTCAGACACATTTACATAAGCCTCTGCAACAAAGAATATTATCCTATGCACACAACTAAAGAAATGTGATCTCTTCTGTCGGATTCCTGTTTTCTGCAGGAAAATAAGTCAAGTTCTGGTGTGTGGTGGTCATGAAGCAGAATCACCAATACTGTCACCGTGAGATATAGCTCCACCTTCCTTCCACAGATCCCCAGATTAGTTTGAGCCACAATTTGTTCCTCAGTCCAAATTACTACAGAGGATTGCAAATGCCAGTGCCAGCAGTGATAGCGTGGGGGCAGACTGCTAGACCACAGATGGCAAGAGCGTGAGCGGCTGCTTTTAGTGGCAGTGTAGGTCTATGGAGACCACAAAATTGTGCCACAAGTCCCAATATTACATATGAAAGAAACAAACATACAAATGACAGGTAGGTATCACTTTTAAATGTTAGCCACACTGCAGAACAGAACACCCCTAAAGTCTAGTCCTCAAAAAAACCCCAAACCCAACCCCAAAACGTACACTTGGATTCTCTATTTTTTCCCCCATCACAGCTGTAATGCTGTTTTACAGGGAACGAATGAAAAACACTGGGGTAGTTCCTTCTACAAAACAAATGAGAGTACTCAATAGTTAAGCATGTGAGCACTTCAGTTAGCAACATAAAATTCTTATGCATGTTAAAGACTTTTTCTGAACAACTGCGGTTTTAAGTATACTTCACTATTGTGCGAATGGAGACAAGTGCTTCTGTATTCAACACAAGTTTTGAGTAGTTTAAGCACAGCAATAAATAACCATGCTCTGGTTTCCTATTAATATATCCTTCAAAAAACCACGTTTCATAGAGAGACAGATTTATAGCAATTTCAAGAAACTGTAACATAATTCCACAAATTAAGGACTGTAAAAGAAAATATAATGTTTGAAATTCAAATTAGAGACACATTACAGTACTATCCTCAAAGAAGTATGAAATCCTTTCACAAATATGACAGTGACAGATGCTTAAAGTTGTTACATCAAAATTGCTGGGTTTGAACTGGACAAACAATACAGAAAATGAAGTTTAAGCATTAAGTTTTCCCTCCCGTGCTGCCTTTCATTCAATGCCAGCCCCTTTTTGAGTATTTCAGGCACCCAGGAAACCACTGTCCTCAATTTGTAATAGTTACAAGCAAAACTAGAAACAAGATGCTCAAATTTACTCACAAAAGACTACTTCAACTTTTTAAAAAGCCCTGTTATTTTTAAGAATCTTGAGCATTGTACAGCAACCGGGGATTTAGAGTCAGGCAATCAGACAACCTTTTAGCGTTTTGAACCTAGTGACTTGTCTAAATTATGAGAACAATTTGTGGGAAGTAAACCCAAATCTCACTTGGCTTTAGCGCCTAGAACAACCCCCTTTCCTTTCCATACCCTCCACCCAAAAAATCTGCCAGTACTTTGAAGCACACTATGGGAATTTCTTCCTCGACCATCAAGCAAATCTCCACTTCATACTTCTCAAAGAAAATTACAGCATCTACCGCACAAGAGAAGGAAGTCACTCCTCAGTAAAAAGTGGCCAGCGAAAACTGGTGCTTCTTACTTTCACATTAAACCATGGTATTTTACACAGAATCAC
>NW_010558284.1:335-3695 GCF_000687285.1 Phaethon lepturus | reverse complement strand
AGATCATGACCACCGACTCAATTGAGGGTCTGTGAAAATTGTCCCCCCCCACACACTTGCCAAGAGCATGCATGCTGATTTACATGGCAAGCGAAACTAATTTAAATATAACAAATCAATAGCAAGCAATATGGTAGTCACTAACCAATGAATGTAAGTTTGGGTGGGTTTTCCATTGTTTTTGCTAATCATGTAGCAGGATAAATACATTGTAATTCCTTCGTCTGGTGTTCTAGCTTTGTGGAATTACCACCTAGCACCCATCTTTGCGCAAACATGAAATAAATAAATATCTTGGCTCTGTGTGTAAGATTGGCCTATTGCACACCAGGTACCAGACCCTGTTTGTGGGACAACAGTAGGATAGCCCTGATATTTTGTTGATTCCACTGCTGATGGTAGTTTGTTTTTGATGGTCAAAGCACAGCATTCATTATTGCTGATCACAGTGTCACTGTCGCACCTGAAAACGCTGTAAGATTCAATGAGTGTATATTGCATACTTAAGTGCTTCATAACTGAGAAAAAACAAAAAGTAGTGATGGTCATCTTTTTCTACAGCTTTTTCATAATGAATCATATGAGATTCATTCCTGTGTTCCATGTAAAATACATACATGAAACAACTGGAAGAACGGAGATGTTTAAAGGCCTAAATGTTACCAAGGTGCAGAAGACACTTTGGTAGCAACACATCCATCCAGGCACTTTTACTTAGACATAAGTGATGTTTAACAGCACAAGAATAATGAGGTTCGTTCTTTGAGAAAAACAATCGTATTATATAATCATACTATACACAGTGTGGGCATTTTGTGACACAGAGTTCTGTTCTCAAGATGAAAAAATCCTTTTCTGCACATCATATTTTGTTAAACTCCCCAAGTTATTGAACTAAAAATAACAAAAAGCACCTAGCCTCTGTCCTTCTTAGTTAGAGACCAGTGATTAAACAAAGAAGTGCAAAACTTTTTATCTTCAAAACTACAGTTGGACTTCAAAAGAATTATAGTAATGTCTTTTACACTCCATCTTTGGTAAGAAACCATGTAGTTGGTAAGGGATTTGTGTGTAGTTTTACTGTAGAGCAGTGTGTGAGGAATGCTGGGCTGCCCTGCCTATTCTGAAAGCTTTGCATCAGGCATTTCAAGCTTCTGAATTTCTTTTTTCTATGAAGTCTCAAAAAAAAAAAAATAAGAGTGCACAAAGAGAATTCCCTAGTATTCTTTTGCAGTCAATTTGTTTCATCCCCCCAAAGAAAGATCTCAATAGAAGAGTATCCATTCATGTGCAAAGCCGAGAATCTGTGGCAAAACAAGAGCAAAGGTTATCCCTGCACCCTCCCCCAAGCCTATTCAGAGAGAATCCCAATTCCGTTTCCCACCTCTGAAAGTCAGACATTGTATCTGGGGACAGAGAAAGAGAATGGCCCAGGGACAGCTATTCAAAAATGAGAAATTAAAAATGCTCTGTGTGTAGACTTTAAATAGAAATGACAGGCTATACCCACAGGTGATGCATAAAAATAATTATACTTTAAAAGAGGTATGAGGCTAGGCTAGGGAAATAAGCAGTCTTGCAGCAGTGGAAGAGTTGTCCCTAAAGTCAGAGTTCTTTTACCTGGTGTGCAAAATGCCAATCAACACACAGAGTCAAGATATTTGTCTTTATTTCGATTCTGCACAGAAAAGGGTGCTAGGCATCTAAAGTTGCCAGCACACCCTCGAGGGAGACAAGCCAAGGTTTTATACAGTTCTGTTACAAGGAAACACACACAACAAAAATCATGATAGGCTATAAAAACTTATATAACAAAGGTTCTTTTAAACATGCTCTTTTACTTCACTCATTATACTAAGGTGGTCTTATATTTCCATACTCATTAAGCATAAGTGGGAGTTAATTTTAGTATTAAAATTAGGCAAGGTAAGGACAGAGCTTTCACTTGATACTTATCCAACGTTGACCAATCCAAGTTAGAAATCAAAAAATCAGACAACCAAGCAACTAGACAATATAGTTCAAATTCTGTACTCTAGGTTTGGTAGGAGCTTTCCACCTCCCTTTCCATGGCTTCAAAACAAAATGTGAAAATTATACTGCTTAGTATAATTTTCTTCCTTTTGACATCAGAAGTAGCCGTAAATAACCTCATTTTTATAATTACTAAAATGTACTTGGGCCTGATCTAAAATTTGTATCAGCTGAACTGAAGGTGTGCTGTTACACAAATTTAGTTAAACTATTTGAGTTATGCAGATCCTTGAATTATAAAGTAATTAATGTTTAATTGCACGTAGATCCTTTGTAGTCCCATTTGACCTTTTGGCAAATACCAACCATATCTCATAAAACACAAACCTAAACTTTCAACTTCTGCACTACTCAGGATGATCTTTAACTGGCTTAGGAAATGGGAAAACCTTCCTTTTTAATTCCTTGTTTTAAAGACAGCAGGAAAAATTCACCGTAGATACACATTTGCAGGTGGGATACCTCTGTCTGTGTTTGTACTCCTTACATGTATACCTGATTGTCCTTGTAAATACACTGTTAAATAATGATAACTGTAGGTACTTACCGTTAGCTGAACTTTATACAGACTGGCAGTAGTGGAACAATTGTGTTATGTTTATAATTAAATCTATGCAGAAAACTGTTCATGTAACAATTTATATAAGAGCTTACTCTATTTATTGCCAGATAACCTAATCTGTGGATGAAATTATGTATATTTCTAGATGGCTGGAATTGTGGATGCAATGAGTTAAAAATAGAATCATAGAATAGTTTGGGTTGGAAGGGACCTTTAAAGGTCATCTAGTGCAACCCCTCTGCAATAAGTAGGGACATCTTCAACTAGATCAGGTTGCTCAGAGCCCTCATCCTGCATTTTCTTCAAGCATGTAGATTTTTTTAGCTGTTACTCCATTTGCTTTGAGTACTTATATTTTGTCTGACAAATCTCTTGGTATACTATTAATCACGAAGTTTACAAAAATAATACATAGAAGTTATTACCACTAATTGAGTTTCAGGCATGGTGGGAATACAGGGAATGTTTTAAAAAAAAAAGAAAGAAAAGAAAAATGGAAGTTAGGAGAAATTAGTCTTTCAGGAGCTCAGAAGGTTGCTGCTAGAATCAGCTTGAATCCTTATCAGAGTTTTCAGAGATGATCAGGCATCTTTTGATCTTGGCTCATCATGTAAGTATAAACACAGGAACAAGTTGCTTTTTCCTCCTTCTTTACCCTCAAACATCTGTGAACAGCCACACACCATCATCTCTATATGTCTGGATAGTTTTATGGTTCTTTCATGTTAGAACGCAAAACTGATAGCATATACTCTACAAGCCTG
>NW_010558284.1:0-318 GCF_000687285.1 Phaethon lepturus | reverse complement strand
TTTTGACAAAAATTGAATCTTATCCTTTTGCAGTATAAATTGCCTGTTGATGCAAATAATCACTTAATGGCTATAGCAGGAACAGAAGTATGCTAAACCCAGTTCATGTTTCAGTTCACAGATTGTGCCCAGAATATATTCCTGTAACTAAGAAATTTAATCATTTGACTCCTTAGAAACAAAAAACTGTCTGTGATTTTAATGCACAGATGATTTTTCAGTAAAATGTGAAAAAGACATTTTTGATGCTGGAAAACTTATGTTTGATAGGATTAAGTCCTATCAAAGGGTTTGTCCTGGTTTCAGCCAGGATAGAGC
>NW_010558283.1:10577-15224 GCF_000687285.1 Phaethon lepturus | reverse complement strand
CTTTAAAGGTCCCTTCCAACCCAAACTATGCTATGATTCTATGCCACTCTATGGAAGGCTGTCATTACTGATGACGACTTTCATGTCTCTAATTTCTGAGATACTTTAATTCAGTCTGATACAAAATGAACTTAAGGCTCTGTGGATTGCAGTTTTTAAAATAGGGTTTCATAAAAAAGCCTGAAATTTAGTTCACTGTGAACTTTCTGGAAGTTGCCAGCTGTCAGTGAGTTTGGGCCTAGTTTTGACCAAGACATTTATGACTTTGTGGGAAACCACATGAGAATTTGAGGGTTTGGAGGAGTTTTCTCATACTAATTTTTTCATGTCAGAAGGGAAAATCCAGGATATTGATTTTTTTCAGGTTACTCTTATATTTTAGCCCAAGTCAATAATTGCTTCTGTCCACAAGGGCCCTCCAAAACAGGCACTCTGTATCTTCATGCTAAATTGAAAAAAATGGCAAAAAAAAGGAAAATTGATTTATGAAGATTCTAAGTGGATTGATAGTGAGGCCAAAAATACTACTGTGCTATATACACTAGTTTTTCTCCTCCTCTGTCTCCTCCAGTCCAAAGCCTTCACTGAGCCTGGCTGTCTCTTGACTCAGATGTGTTCAAACAGTACTGATGTTTGTTGTATATAAATACATATGTAATATAACAACATTATATTGACAGCTGTCTAATTTAAATAGAACTCACTGTTCATTGTGCTTTGTTGTAAAAACACAGGTACACGCCATTCAAGTTAGCTATAGGACTCCACAATAACAGGCACTGCACATGAAAAAGAAAGAGATGGTCCCTGCTCCTGAAGAAGTTGCCATCAAAGACAGGAGAGGTAGGATTGAGCTGCCTAGACACGGGTATTCAGTGTCACACAGGATAGCCCTGGGTATCTGAAATATCCCTTTGGTTGGCACATATGACATGGTGCCCACAGAAGATCCATGTCCTTCTGGGCATCCGCTGGAGGCCAACCATGAAACCCTGAAGCATATAAAATGACCCTACAGACACGTTTAAGCACCAGGTTTGTCCTAGGTATACACTGAGAGAGAGGCATTTACAAGAAAACAGACATCATCTAAGTATAGAAGTAGCTTAACTATTGTCAAGGTTCTAGTAGGTATTACTGTAGGGTAAAGTTTTAAAGAACAATGTGTCCTTCAAACATAGCTTTGTAGATGTTTTTAGGGGGCTGTCTGGCAAGGGAGACAGTATTAATTTATGTACAGAGTTGTAATGCATATAAGCAAAAAGATTTTCCTAAATGCAGTTGAATGGCATTATCATGTAGGCCAGCTAATGCAAAATAACAATCTGATTATCTTCCTTTTGTCTTGTGGCATTCCGTATTGATCTAACACAGAAGTAGGAGCCAAAAAAAGAACAGCACTGAGTTAAGTGACTAGTATAAGTCATCCTTTCTGTTAAGCATTTCAAGAAAGAAAAAAGTGCTTCTCTGGAGTCAAAGCTGCAACTGACTGTAAGTTGCTTAAAGAAATGCCCTTGGTACAACCCTTACATGCATGTACTTAATTTTACTTAAAATATGGCTGGTTAGCTTTGAAATGCAGAGAACATATCAGAGCATAAAAATAATTTTAGAACAACATAATTAAAGGTACCCAGATATTCTTTATTTTGCTGTGGTCAGCAATGATACTATACTCTGCACCCCTACCTGCACCTGCCAGGCAAAATGGAGAAACAGTGATGGATGGGCTTGCTGGAAAGCGTCAAGAAATGGCTTCAGAAGAGAAATATGGGCTTCCTAAGGTACTTGAGAAGAGTGAGAAATCAAAATTATGCATGGAGTGAGGAACTAAATGGAGTATATTAGGAAAAAGGGGTTTTCCTTGAACTTTTGCCATGCCTTTAGAGCTCGTGGGAAGAAGTGTTCAGGTGCCTTTCAGAGACTTGAATCTTCTGAGGACCAGTCAGACCAGCACTTTCTCTTAGTAAATGAGTTTTGCAGCAGAAAAACCTACCCCTTCTTTTTTCAGGGGCTGAAATCCTATTTTGTGAACGATGTGCCATGCTGGGTGTGCTTCATGGTGAGGACCATTCCACGTGGTGTGGAGCAGCAGGGCTACGTCCCTGCTGAGCCCCATGTTGCTCCTCAAACTGGTCTGTCTCTTTGGGCTCTCAGTTTGTCCCAGTTAAGCCATTTTCTTACCTTCTGTGTGCTCCCACAGTGGCCAAAGTTGAAGCCCAAAGACAATACAGACATGTAACACATACGGAGAATCCTTTAATTATTGTGTATCAGCAGAGACTACTGTTTTGTGATGACTAACCAGGATTACCAATACACAAGATTTTTTCTCTCTGCACTTATATGGCAGTACCATATAGGAATTAGTACAACATTTTCTGAAACTAGAACCTAAGAAAACTGTCTGGCACTGCACCTTTTTGTTCCTGTCAGCAGCAACAGCAGAAGCAGCAGGAGAGCATGAAAAATGTGGTCTGTGAGCCTTTTGAGGAGAGATGAAGTGGGAGAAGAGGTGCCAAACCTCAGGTGTAGATAAGGTATTTCTACAAGGGTCAGCTGACGGTCTGGCACTACAACATACTATAAATCATTCCTGCCTGTAAGCTAGCTACTGTTTTCAGTTGCTTCTGGTGAAAGCAAAAAGTGCAAGTTACCTTACCATTTGCAAATACGTAACAAGTTTTTCTGCAGAATTTGACATTTTCATTGCTTTCGTCCTGCAATGGAGGAACAATATGGTACAATGTAGTTTTCTATTTTTAATCTTTTACTTTGCTCTGATACTATGCCAGAATCTGCTAGGAAAGGAAATACAAAACTCTATGCTCTAATGTATAGTCAAATAGGATTTTTGAACGTGCAAATTGTAAATCTCGGTGGCACTGGAAGTTGATTAGCTTGGTGAAAGGTTGTTCTCAAGAAAACTTTAATAGACTCTAACCAGTGATCTTATCACTGGGTTGCACTTGCTACATATATGAGTGAAATTTAGGAAGGAATGTGTCTTGTGTTGACAAGAGCAGCGCTACACTAACAAAGAGAAGATGCAGTTTATAACCAGCTTCTGCTTACAAGGCAGAGGAGAAGATAACCTCAGTATAGACAACTAAAATCACCTGAAACCTTTTGAGGAAAGATGTCGGGTTTCCCCAGCAGGTTGGCCAGTCTCCCTGTGTTACAAGCACTTTTCCATATGGCCAGTTTTGTTCCTTGCTGGGACAGACTGGCACTAATGGTGCTGGGAGGCTGATACGCTAACTCTCTATCTGTGGCAACTATTTTTATATTCTGAGAAGGGATGAGTAAAACTACTCAACTTAAATTTTCTGCAATCTTATTAAATTAATCATTATTTTATCTATCTTCCCCTTTTCAAAACCAAATATTCACATTATTCTTATTTTTCCATATATATAAATTTTATGCTTGGAGGCTTATCCAGTCCCATCTCCTGTAGATAGCAGGCTTTGAAATGTGTTTAATTACTTTTGTGTTATGTCTGTAAGTTAGGTCAGGCTGCAGCACAGAGGTTCTTGGGAGTGTGAATGCTTGGTTTGGTCTGCACCAACAGCGATGCAGAGAGACCCCCGTGTCCCTGCCCTCACATCAGTCAACTGAAATTTTAGACTGCTTTAGCCCACATGCTTCACCCATCCAACATCTCTCCACTCCTGTTGTGTTGGGAAGGAGTGGACGTGTGTGGTGAAAAACAGGGGCAAAGGAGTGTGCCAGAACAGGCTGTTAACTGAGAGATAAAAATAGTATCTGTACTTCACGTCATCTAAAATGAAATTGTTGAACATCCCTAGACCAAGATGTTTAATTTTTATCTCGGTTGTGCAGTAATCTATGCCCTCCAAGGAACGTTAATGCACCATGAAAGCTTTAATTTTGATGCCATCAGTTAGACTTCTCTCCTAAGGGCTGGACTCCTAGACTGTGCTCTAAAGAAAAAGAAAGAGAGAAAGAAAGAGAGGTTTAAAACACTTTTTTAAAGACTGCTGTCCTGTGAAACTTTAAAGGATTATAAACCATATCAGTAGCTACTGAAATCTTTAGTCATGCATATTTTTTACAGAAAATGTCAGAAAAACATCACAGAATGTGCTAACTGTGGCTTTCTCTTACCACATGATCCTGAGTGTACGTGCAAGTGTTAAAAAGTGAGTATTTTAAAAGAAAAATTGGCAGCAGAACATCTAGCATTTTAATCAGAAAATGTATATTTCTTTTGATGTGGATCATGTGTTAGCAAGGAGGGATAATCAGAAAATATCATATACACTTGATATATTGTATCATATCGTATCATATAGGATTCTTTTGTAAATAATTTTCAATAGGTAGACTAATTTAACGTACTTTGTTGGCATTACCTGTTGCTGCTATGGGATATACTTGTGGCTGTAATTTCAGGTCCTTAATCTTACCCTCTGCTTTGATATTATTAAATCTTTCCTGATTGTCTCAAAAATTCTCCAAGATTGTTTATTTCCACATTCATACTATCCCTGTTTTTGCACAGTTTATTATAACCTCATGTAATATTACATGTTAAATCATAAAGCACGTGTGGTTTTGCTACAAATTGTGCCAGTAATCGTGTCCAGTGCTTCGAACATAGAAACCTCGACTAGCAGGAAT
>NW_010558283.1:9872-10557 GCF_000687285.1 Phaethon lepturus | reverse complement strand
GAATGTGACCAGACTAGGGATATAAAAACCTGCTGTCTTTGTGTTAGAAGAAGAACATTCAAAAGTCATTTGAGCAAAACACTTGGCAGAGAGCATAACCCATTGTACAGGTGGCACTCCGTAAAAGCACTCTGTATATGTAAGCTGAGACACTAAAGAAACGCTCAAGAAAAATCTGAATTATTTATTTCCACGTTATCCTTTAAAAGCACTTTAAGATTACTCCAAAACACCCCTGTCAGCACATAGTAATCTCAGAAACAGGAGGAGATGAAAGACATACTGCTCGGGAGAGGCTTTGGAGAATGGAAGTGCAGATAACTATTGCTTAAATGGGCCGGCACTGTTTTTCTCTAGTTCTTCAGACACTGTGGTAGGACTGAGACATTTATTTTAATTTTGCAAACACTTTTGCCTTCAAAATCCCCAGGCCTTAGTGATCACCATGTGACACTGCCCAGCTTTGATCCACACAGAGGACTTGTCTGTCCTCAAAGCGGGGCTCAGCCGTGCAGTTAGCCTTTCTTCCTGGTTGGGTGAGCTAAGGGAGAGGGGTGTCTGTGCCCCAAATGGATGTGAAAGGGCATGGATCACCCCCTGTTTTCATGCACGAGAGACAGGACAGGCAGCATCACAGGCCCTGAAATACCAGAAGGTATTCCATTGCCTAGCATAGAGCCGTGGT
>NW_010558283.1:0-9841 GCF_000687285.1 Phaethon lepturus | reverse complement strand
TCGTGCCGTTTTCAGTTCGGCCTCCTTACGGAGTGGCTTAATTCTCTGAGAAACGTGAAAACAAACTCGGAGTTTTACTCCCCTCTAGGTGTCTCCTGAAGCCATGCAGTATTCCTCTGGATCTGGCAATCAGGCTTGAAAGGTGATGAAACACTGTCAAAGGTGATCCCTAAGGATCATTCCTGCAGTTTGTTGTGTCGGTGGTCAAGATCTGTGGCAGCATCAACTGGCATAAGGACAGGGTCCCTCACCTCACTTGGGTGCTACCGATGTGAGGGTGTGCTCAGGTCCCTGTCACCGAGCTGTCTTCATGGCTTCTTCATTCCTTTTCATCTGCTTTGTACTAACATTTATTTTCTTCCTTAAAAAGATAAAAGGAGTAGATCAGATAATTTATTCCTACCATATTTTTAGACTTCTTCTGTCTGCCATTTTAAATAAAAAGGAAATGAAGAGGATGAAATTCTGGGAGAGTAAGTTGGGTGTAAACGTTTATTGCTAACAAGTGTGAAATTCTACAATTCTAGTTTCCAGTCATGTATTAACCCTAGGATTATGTTGTGTGGTTTTTTTTTTAATTGGCTTTTTCATAGTGCAGAGAGATTGCTGTCAAAACAATTATTTGTGTGGAGTTTCAAAAATCATAGATGTGATTTACACTCTATTGAAAATAAGTGGGATACATTTAAAGTACTATTGTGCTTTTTAAAATCCCACCAAGGATGTGGACTTCCAAGGATGCCAAAGTACTAACTCAGCTACTTTGAACTATAACATTGTCTTGAGGTGAATCTCTTACTTGCTCTACGGGAAAGGAAACACACCGATGGGGTTTTGACAATCCCCGCAGCAGATCTGAAGGCACAACTGAGGCTGCTGGTTACACTTACACCTGCCTGGTGTTCATGTGGAGGCTGTGGCTGTTTTGGCTTTTCTGGCAGAACGTAGTTTTATGTCAGGTGATATGGCCAAGGTCACAGGAGAGGACACCGTAAAACTTGGATTGTTTTGCATGGCAAAGGAAGCCGTCTTTTTTTCTTAAGTGGCAAAGCCATTCCTGGAATATAATTGAACAGCCCATAACCTTATTAGACCTGCTTTTCACTGCCTGAATTTCCCGTTAAATCTATGGTATTTGGTGATATTGGAAATTGGAGAAAATACTTGTAACAAAACGTTGTCATCAGAAAATACTGATTTGTCAAAATGGGAAAGGTTTCTTTTCTGTGCCGTGCCTTGCTCGTGAAATAAGAGAAAAAGAACTTGAAATTGTGGGAATATTTTATTTAAACAGTTTTGTGAAAAAATTCACAGTTAGTATCCTCTCATAATTCAATTTGTTTATTAATATATTTCTAAAAATAAAACATTTACAAAATATTGAAAAGAAATACTTGTCTATTTCGCAGCTTTGTTTCTTTATTTTAAAAACTTTTCACCCTCATTCAGGATGAGAAAAAAATTGTCTCAGCTCTCCGAGACCTCTTGAAATGAGGGTGATTCAGTACATAGATAATATCTGAAAGCACTTGAACAACATGCAGAAACATAAAGCTTTACCATGAAACAAGAACTGAATGCGGATTTCCTAGAAATGCTGCTGAGCTAAAAAAAGCAACCCTGCTCCTCCCACCAAAGAACCCCCGGCCAGCCTCTTACATCGCTAAATCAGCAGTGCACTGTAATTCTCTAGAGATGACCTTACAAGGATTTTATTTCCCCAGGTTTTCCAGTAACCTCTGCTCATGGGTTAAATGAGCTTTTCTCTTCTGTAATGGAAATATGCAAAAGACAAACCTGCGATATTTATTGCACTTTACTGAACAAAATCTGTATTTCCCTTCTGAAAAGAAGCAGCTGAAATTACTGTGTGCAGGATGGTTTACAGACTAGAAGAGATAAATTGTGGAGAAGGCTCTGTCCTCTTTTAGGTAAACAAATTTTCATTTGAACAGAAGGTTATAGAAGTAGATAATAAACTAAAATAAAATGCAATTTGCTATAGTTAGAACTTTGTTTTCCAGATGTACCACACATAAAAATTTAACATTAAACTGGGTGCAAAAATGTTAATTATGCATAACATTTAAAAGTTATGGTAAGTAGCCCAACAATTGTGCATTTGTCAAACAAGTTTAAGAACTACCATTGTCCTTACCTGCTCTGATGGAACTCCATTATTTAAAAGCTAGACAAACAAAACCTTCTGATGTTTTGAGAATTATTCATTGGTTGTGCTCTTTTTTTTTTAACATAGAATGTAGTCATACCTAGATTGATATAAAAAATTCTAAAGGTCTTTGTGTATCACTATCGTCTTCCCTACATGTGGGTGATTAAGTTTTAACTTCTCCTGAAATAGAAATGGCATTCAGCGAGCAGTAGAGAAAAGCTAAAGAAATGGTACTGCGTCTACTCTTCTTGGTGTAAATCGGGGCCCCTGAGCTCAGTGAAGAGTTCCCTGCTTTAACCTGATGCAAATGAGACTCACTGAATTTCTTTTTTTTTCCTTGAATTCCACCTGTGACATTAATAAATTTTTAAATATGGATAATATACATTTTTTTATGGTTTCCCTGAAAAACACAGCTTTTCATTTACCATAGCTTGAAAGATGGTCATTCTGTCAGCATGTTTAAATTCAATGCACAGAAAATGCCCCCAGAGAAGGAAAAATGTCGGAGTGAGCTCAGTCCACATTAAACAACACTGGAGTCCCTGAGGAAGAAATTTTTTTGGTTATGTTGCCAAAGAGGGGAGCATGAGGCTGGGCCTCCATTCCATCAGATCCAGCAATACAACCATGCTCAAAAAACCTCTGAAAACCCCCTTCATCAGTTTTGCTGCTCAGGGAACTATCTAATTAACTATAAAAATGGTCTGATTAAAGTATATTATGAACACCTATAAATACAGTCACTTCATTTTGGGACCAGAAGGACCTGAGTTCTTATGATAGTCTTCAAAATTACTGTGAAGTTACAGGATTAACCTCTGTTCAAGACATTCGTAGTTTGTACTACAATGTGTCCTTTTCGCTCTAGAAAGTTAATCTGAAATTCGAGTCATTTGTGTGGATTCAATTGATCAGAAAAGCACTGGACGCTAACATATGTCTTACCAGAGACACATGATAGTCCTGTCTTATCTGTGTGTCTTGTCAGGGCAGGTAGATGCCTCTTTTTTATCTGGCTAGCTTCGACTTTGTGGTGGCATATTTGGAAGCTGAATAAACTAAAATTAAGTTATAACTGAAAAAAACCCCACCTGGCAAAATAAGGGCAAGGGTATCATTTAAGTAGATCTCCATAAACCCAATTTGTACCTGCTCATGAATCATAGAATGATTTAGGTTGGAAAGGACCTTTAAGATCATCTAGTCCAACTGTAAACCTAACACTGAAGGTCCACCAAACCATGAAGGTAATTTTGTCAAGGCAAAGGAGAGCAAAATAACAGTGGCAGTCATTACTTACAGAACGACCAGTCTTGTTTTCCAATATTCTAAAACCCATTTAGTGATATTAGATACTACAGTACCAAATGTTCCGTTGCATTTTGCAGTGCACGTTAGGAAATGCAATGTGAATTTACTTTAAAAAGTGCAGTTATCAGTACAGAATGAAACGGTAAGTCATCCAGTGAAACAGATGAGGGTAGATCTATTCTTGGGATCTCTGTCTGAATTTTGTTTGAGGAATAAGGTAAATGAGTCAAGTAAAAATCAGGGAATTATCTCTGGGTTGAAAGGATTCCAGTTTCCAAGACAGAATTTGCATGAGTTCACCTGTTCTAGCAAAATTACTTTAGAATAGGCCTTTTTGGGTTTTGATTTGATTTAAAGCCAACATAATGCAAAAAGGCAGAGCTGTAGATTCACTTTCTCCCTCTTTTAATATATAACATTTCATTCTCGTTGCAGAAATTGCAAATGCTAATTTTGGCCAGTTTTTCATGATGGCTCCTTTAAGCTGGTTACATCCATGGGGGCTTATGGCTAATGCTTGATACTGAAAGTCTGGCATGCCAGCATGATGTCTCGCCATTGTCAGGTTGAGACAGACTCTGTAATCGGGCTAAGACTGATTTCAAAGGGATACATGGATATTTTAGTATAAATTATCATATTTCTTAATACTTAGAACATCCACTAGACTTAGGTTGGTAAATGACCATTTCTAGCTTGCAAATGCTGTGGAGATTTTGGTTTAGTGAGGTATCAGTAAAAGTAAAGTAGGATAATGTAATGGATAGAAAGAGACTTGAGTGAAGTCAGGAGACATCATGAAGTGCTGGGCTTTAAATCAGAGAGGGAGTGGAAAAAATTAAATACTGTGTGATTCACCTTCCATACTTCCTTATGATAACTCCTTGACCTATTTTACCATTGTATGACATGAAGAGTTTTTCTCTTTCAGGTAGAAAAGCATATCCTTTTAAAAAGCAAGAGAAGAGTTTCTTATAAACTTGCTGTAATTATTATGTTTCTTCACTATATGTGAATGAGGCAAAGAAGAGTGGAACAAGGAGATTAGCCTGGAAGATGAGAGCAAAGCCTTTGATGGGCAGAAGAAGGGGTGCGGAGGAGAAGGCTCATGCTGGTCACCCACCTACCTGGGAGCTGCAGGTAATCCCCCTCCATGAGTACCCTGACGGACCTGCACGCCTCAACTGCATTAGATGTCCGGCTGAGAAGGATCACTTACTGCCCATGAATTGTACAGAAAGGCAGGAATCTTTTGGAGAGCATACGTCACTCCCTGAGAAACGCCAGGAGGAATTCTGACTTTCCAGTCTCCCGCTGGGCTACCTGGGTCCTTGGGCAACCCATCAAAGCGAGTGTCTCCTGGGGAAATGCCTTCACATGGTCTCCAAATTTGAGACTACAGGGCTCCTGCCTTACAATGGGGATGCTGTGTTAAATTTTTCCCAAAATTAACAAAAATCACATGGGAATTTATCATTTATTAAAAATTCCAACATTGTCTCCAAAAGGAAAGTTTGATTGCCGTATGTCAGGCATGTTGAGTCATTATTGGCAGCTGTGGAGCCCTGCAGGAAGCACACGGTATTTCTCTTGCCCTGCAGCAGCCCCTCTCTGGCTGACAGCTTCGGGGGAGGCACCAACAATGAAATTAATATGCTTAATATTTTTTGAGAAGAGCAACAGGCTCTATTTGAGTCTCAGCAGGCCAGAGATTGCTGAAGTGGGCTTTTCCGCAGGCAGTTTTTTCCCTTGTATGAAAGACTGTAAATCTTTAATGACAGCTATGCTCTTTTGCTTTTGCTACCCAATTATTTTTCATGTATATGGGTGTGCCTCTTGCTTCTGTGAAATGATTTACATATGTAAGTTTAGGAAGTAACATTTGGAAAGATAAGCTTTTGCTCTGTTAGCTGGAGCACTTCTTTCTTCCCATACAGGACAGCATTTTCTGTTTTATAGATGTGTCTGTAGTTCAATCCCCTGGGAAAAAATAGGAGCAGGGAAGACCATTTAATAGTCTTAGTACTTGCTCACCCACCTTTGAACACACATCAAAGAAGCCGTTCAAGTGGGAAGAAATAACTTTCCTTTTTGTAAAATAAGTTTGTAAGGGCAATTTAGTAGTTTGGTAACTGTGGCAACAAGGGAATATGTTTGCTATTTGCTTTCAGGTAGATTGAGAAAAAGGAAGTAATTTCTTCTAATAAAATGTGGTTTTTTTTCTGTTGACAAAATTATGGAAACTGTGCAAACAGATTTAGAGCTGCTGAAAATGTTTTAATGCACTGTACCACATTGTAACTAGTACCTTCATGCAGTGTTTTCTTAAGAAATTATAGTTCTGGAGTTTTATTGAAAAACTTAGTGTAAACATAATTTTAAAATCTTTTGCTTCATCCTGTGAAATTGAATATTTATTTTTAATAAATTGCTCTTTAAACTCCTAAGTAATTTCTACCTGGAAATTTAGAAGGATGCCCTGATTAACTTGCACTAGAATGCTCTGAAAGGTGAAAAAATAACATTGCCCTTTTATGCTATACTGTGAATAAATATGACAGATTAAGGTCAAAATAATTAGCCTAAGACTGCCAAACCAAGCATGCTAGGTTTGATCAGTTTATTCGGGTTAACTTTCAGTGCAGAGAGCATAGGCTTTGATTTAAGCAGTTAAAAAAAAATCTGATGGCCACAAAGTACAGATCAAATACATGCATGGCCAAATGATAAAAATAATCATCAGTGCCTGAAAATTCAATGGTGTGGCTATAAGATTTGTCTCATTGTCAAGATAAACCTTTCGTCCATGATTATTGGCAGAAAAAGTATGACTTAAGGTTTAAGAGACTTGACTGTTTTGAAAAATACATTCAAAGGGCAGGCTACGAAGTGACTGAAAGAGTACTTTTGATGTATGTACTTCCTTCATGACAACATATGTTTATCTTCCACCTTGTTCAGATATCAATAAAAATAATAGTTAACATCTGACTACAGACCTTTTGCAGCACTCAGGTGCTAGCACCATGCTCTACTAGCCAGTATCTCCCCCTTCTGTACCTAATCAGGGAGTGCCCACCAGAAAATTGCTGCTGCCTTGTTTCACATGATCAGTTTAATTTAGCTAATGAGGATCACCTTGCAAAGCATACAATATAGCCTTCTTCTAAGGGTATGCTGCTTTTTACCATTCCTCTCCAGACCTGTTCACTGAGGGCAGGTGTTCTTCTGGTAGACAGGTTTGCTGATGCAGTCTCTGCTGCTTACAGCTCTCTGACTGGTGATAAGTAGGTGATTTGGTGCAAAAACCCAGGTTCTAGGGTCGTTGTCCCTGAACCAGAGACTTCCTTGGAAATTACTGATACTTGCTGCTGCCTGGGTTTGACCTGTTTGTGAGTTGAGTGCTCGTGATCTCCTAAGGTACAGAACAGAAGAAGGTAGCAATCAATTTGGCTTTCATATTATACTATTTTTTGCTGTAGCTCAGCTGGTACCAGTGAAAATACTTGATTCATAGCACTGCATGAAGGACCAGATTCAAATTTTTTTCACTTGCAGGCTCCACTCTCTCAAAGTTATTCTACGTTTATTTTTCATTTGTGTTAAAGCAAAATAATCTACAAAAAGTAGCCTAGGCAATCCAGTGTTTCCTGTAAGATATTCTTCTCTAGCTGCTTGGATGAAATTTTTTAGCATAGATCTGCTTGAGGTAAGTGCTCCTGTAGTACAGAGCTGGCAGGAAGGAGATTGTAATTATGAAACTTGGGGCTCATTTGGTTGATATTCCTTGTTTTTTGATACTATACTAGAAAAGCGATAAAACTAACCAATTTAAATGCAACTATGCAAATAACATTTAGCATGGTTAGAACTCTGTGAATGCACCTTGTGGAAGCTGGGTGTTGTTTAAAAATGCTGTGATGAGGGGTATAGTTTCTGGTAGCTAAGCTAAACTTCTGTCTCTAATACTGATGTATTTAAGAGGCAGTGGGAAAAATCCAGTTATCCATGGTATCTTCTAGAGGTCTATGATAAGGAAGATAAGGGCAACTATACATGTGATGCTTTCAGCTCAGAAGAAAATTATTGTAAAACCAAGTAAGATTATTTAGCTGCTGAAGAGATTGGGTGCCTGGTTTTTTCTTGTGGGTCATATAAAAAGATAACAGAATTGAATGTTAGATCTGCTGAAAGCTCTAACTTTTGCTTTAGTTTTGATGGTGAAAGCTTCTACTTCAGTCATCTTTCTCAACAGAATGTATGCTTTAACTGGTAACGTAATGTTAATTTTACTCTAAACTGTGGGATAATTCAGAATGAAATGTGATGAATCTTAAAATAGAAAGATATTGTTTAAATATTCATGGTGTCTAAGTGATGTAGCTGCCTGTGAGTCCACTTTGAAAATGAGAGGTAGCCTTAGAACTAGGATTTTTTTAATATTCTTTTTTTGGTCTGGAATCTCTTCTAAAAATCAAATATTTTTTCCTTAATTCAGAGCTCTAAAGCCAAATCAAGAGGGCCTATATGTCAAAGGCTCAGGCTTTTATTTTACTGGTTTGGTTAAATATGCTCTATCTACAAGTTTCAATGCATGTGCACAGTCCATCTGCAGACTACTATTTTCACATTTAACCTAAAGGACAGGAAAACATCCCCACTGTTGAGGAAAGCAGGGAAGGAGACTCCCATCTGGCAGGCACAGGTGTTTGCTGTTTGGACTTCTGGTGTAGCTTGTGACCTGACTCTGAAAATCCATATACCAGTAAATTTATCTGCTGCTCTTTCTGTCCAAAGCCAAAAATTGTAAGTTTTTTATGAGTGATCTTTGCCAGCAGCCAAGACAGGACAAAGTCCTCCTGTAGTACTGTAGTAATAGCTACAGTCTGCAACAATTTCAGTGTAGTTCTGTAGGAAGATCTGTGCTGAAATACCATATGTGTGTTTATCTTATTCAGAATTGAGTTGACTGTAAAGAATGAGCTCAGTGAAACTATGTTAAAAATTGTTGAATAGGGTTTTTAAAAAAAAAAATTCCTAAAGTGTTCCTTACTTTAAGTTGGATCTAACAAATGTCAGAGCAGAGGTGTAATAAAGATTGGGAAAGTTTAAAAAATGAAATTCAGTATTTTCACAGAAGGTGATTTTTGTTTTGTTTTGATTTGTTCATGGTAAATAAGCTTAATTCCTGTATGGACGGAGTTCTCAATTGCGGGAAGACCTAACTAAAGTCGGAGTGTAAATAATATTGATGCCAGCACCGATAACCTTATTGGTGCATAGTAAACCAGATCAATGAGGTAAGAAGCCATTGGAAACTAATCTGGCTGAAAAACCCAAGCGCTGGTGCAGTGCAGGAGACCTCAGGAACAATTAGCTTGTGGGGGAGCTAGGGCAGCTGGTTATGGGGACACAGCAACTGGCAATAGCAGTTTTTTTGGTGGAGCTTCCCATAGATTGGTTTTGGGATCAATCATGTTTAATACATTTATTAATGGCCTTGGCACAGATAGGAGGATGCTTATATGATCTCCTGAAGATGCAAGCTAAGAGGGATTGTCAGTAAGGCTTGAGATGGCCTACAGGAAGAATGGTATGACCTTGATTTATAGTAATAGAAATAAAACAAAATTCAATACTACAAAATGAAAGGTCTTTCCCCTGGGGGTTAATGGTAAGAATGATAGGTGCTGGCTGGGAGCTAATTTTGCAGTGGGATATGGGTTTTTAATGTACAGTAGGTACAGTCAAGCCTTTTTATTCTTACAGTTGTGGTCTTTTAAGCTTATAAAGCAGGTTTCGTGATTATAAAAGACAATGTATGTTGTGTTCTTAAAAGTTTTTCTTATGACAACTGTTGGTTGCGTGGCTTACCTGACTGATGAGCTGTTACATGTGTATGTATGTAAACCTGATGGGGTGAATGACACGAAGAACCTATCTCCTTGTGCTTACCTGTGATAGGGAGGGGAAAGAAAGGGAGAAGAAGCAAAGAAAGAAAATTCAGCATTCGTATACTTAATCTTGATCAGCTCACTTGCGTATTAGCTGAATATGTCTTTTCCCCTCTCAAGATCAGAGGATTCCTGTAAGAGATCAGGGAGAGCGTTGGAGCTTCACTTCAGCGCTCTTGTCCCCAAGCACCTCATGTACACAAACACAGGGCGGCACCGAGAAGCCCACGTAGCCCGTGGGCGTAGGGCTTCAGTGGCCAGCCTGGGCTCCCCGCGGGCCGCAGCACTTCAGGAAACCTCCACCGGCTGCCCCGTGGGCCCTCCGCGGTCTGCAGGGAAACGCCCTCCCCAGCGCCCTGGAGCTGCTCCCCACGCCTGACCGCGGCGTGGCTGAGCTGTT